>NC_054534.1:1403342-1703342 GCF_017654505.1 Polyodon spathula
CAAACCCTTGTTTAAATTTGGGAATGCTACTTTTCAGAAAGAGGATCATAAGAAATGGTTCTTGTTGAAACTAGCTGAGGTGGGGATAGCTCCAGTGCTACGTCACTTGCCCAGTGCTGTGTTACTTCCTTTATACATTGCCAGTATTCCAGTCAACATGCCTCCTTATCCCCCTTTGCCTACAGTTTATATGTATATGTGGGGGTCTCCGATCGCACTAAGTGTCTCTTAAGGGATCATTTCACTAAGCCCAGCGGGCAAGAGGTGAAACACTGTATTAATACACTGGTGTAATATGTAGGCCTTTCACTGTCCATAGTATTCACAACTCTGTTCAATAAAATCATGTGCTACGAAATACTGGAACGTTTCTCTTGATCACCCTGAACATACAAACACGACGAAATGTACAAATGAGAGCAGTCCAATCAGCACACCAGTTCTCATCTGGGCCCTAGGAGCTGCTTAATATCAAAAGATCATCATGTCAGGTCTTAATGGATCCCAGTGATTCGGATATCGACAGCATGGCTAGGTAATCCATGCCATGTGTGTCAGTACCTGTGTCACTGTGTAGTGAATTAGTTTTATTTTTTATCATAATTCCATCTCCCTTGTCTGCACTGGAATGCATGAACACCCCCCCCCCCCCAATGATTTAACCAAGGGGAAATTGAAAAAGCAAAAGGGGGTGGCTATTGGGAGAGGTGGAGGGATGTAAATCAACTGCACATAAGGAAAGATGAGTGTCTGGTTTATTTATAATCTCCTGATTGGTTAAAATGTGACTTAATGAGTGTGGGGCCAGTCTTTCTATATTATAATTATAAAGTTATAAACTTGTTTTCCTCTTTTTATTGTATCAACCTTTAACACTTTCACTGCATTCCAGTTTCTGTGGCTTTTGCATCTGCACAGGTAACTCAGTGAGGTTATTTTGAATCTGTTTTGGAAAGGGTTAAGTGAAGCTATTTTTTTTTCCCTGGGAACCTGGTAGAATCAAAATTTTGGTCTCGGTATGATACAGTTGTGCTAGAGAATTTTAACAAGTTATTAAATAAATATAATTCTTTGAAATGTTGCCAGGGTATCAATCGGTATGAAGGGCCGTAGGCAGGGATTCGGTTCAAAGGAGCAGCAGTCCCAACCCCAGTCTGTTGGTAGGACCACGCCAGTCTCTCGCAATCACAGCACAGGAGTGTAGACCTGCACTGTGGTTCATCAGTGAAAGCACATCAAAGCCCAGGGCACCGCATGGGATGTAACCATTCATGTACATAACCCAGCGTTTCTGAGAATACACAGTTGATCAGTAGCAATAGCAATCACTATGATCTCTCTTTCAGAATTACTACGAGAAAAATGATAAGTTCAACAATAGCATTCTGCTTAGAATAGCAAAAAAGCTCAAACAAAAAATGCATTTTTTTATCTTAGTTACTTTCATTCAATGACAATCCTTTCGCCTCTTTATAACACATTGAAAAGGCTTCTTGTTGAAATGCTTGTCATTGAGTTTACTTTGTTTCTTAGTATGTGTGGCGTAGTTTTAGTACAGTTTATCGATACACTTTATAAGGGCAGATCAGACAGCGACCATTGCTGACTCTGGAGTGGTGCTTGTAGGAGAAACAAAGGCATGTGACTGGACAGAATTACAGTACCCCTCGGATAAGAAGCCTGGTTTTTACTTCATGCATTTTGTCCATGCTTTGAGGATGGCAATGTCGTCTAGGGGTTTAAAAAAGAAAAGGCACCTATGTGGTCGGTTTAGCACTCTAAAATACTGAGCGTGTTTTCACTTTGCTTCTTAACATTATCTCATGGGGGCACTTTCTGTAAAGCAACCCCAGGCTTTGCTCTGCAATATGCTGTTATAGGCTGAAAGTTATTTCCAAGGCAGTATCTTCCTTGAAATTCACTCTAAAGAGAACATAATGTAGTACTGAATGTACTTTGCATGTTTCTATTCAAATAAATCAACACGTGGTAAAATTGTAATTCATTCAATATTCAGTAAGAATATATATGTACAGTGAAACCCATTGTCAGCATTTTATTATCCCCAAAAACAGCTAATTATTTACCCTTGCCTTTCAATCAATAATGCAATACTGCTGCATGATTCCGAGTCCTGGTAACAGCTCTCAATGACAGTAAATTAACGATCATTTTAAACTGCTATTGTTAAAGAGAACTTTCTTTTTATTCAGAGAGGGTGATCCCCCCCCCCCCCCCCCCCAAAAAAAAAAATCACTTTTTCCAGATGGATCGAGTGTTGACATTTATCGCTGTATAACAATAATCAATTAAGCTCATTAATGCTGCTTTCAAGCCGTACTTGTAAATCATTTCCTGTTAGTGTTTGACAGCACCAAAGTGCAGTTTAGTCGAAATGCTCATGTGTGTAACAATGTACAGCTGCTCTTAACAGAATACTGTTCATTTCATACGCAGTGGGGGGGCGGGGGGGCTATTTTTGTTAGTCACCAGCATATGCCTCCTAGGTGATCTTTTACTACTGAAACTGCAATATGTAATGAACTAGAGTAAAGCTTTACATTAAGTGTCTCTCAAGCAAACGATCGACTGGGTATTGATCATCCGTAGGGCGCTGGTGTTTGATTGATCATCCATAGGGATCTGGTGCTTGATTGATCATCCATAGGGATCTGGTGTTTGATTGATCATCCATAGGGATCTGGTGTTTGTAGTTTTAGCTGGCCTATTATATATTATTAACTAACAGTTAACAGCAAATAAATAAAGCACATTAACATGTTTATTAGCTGTTTGTTAACAGTTAAAAAACAAAAAAAGCCCTTAAAATAAAGCAAGACCCTCCTGTCTTAATTTTTTTTACAGGAGGAAAACAATCATGTTAATGTATCAAAATGAAAAGCAAAACACCTTGAGAGTCCTTAAGAGAGTCCTGAATTATATAACTTAGTTATTTGGTTCTAGTTTTGTAAAATTAACAGGTGTTTTACCTCTTTCAAAAAAAAGAAATAGGTGGTATTTAAAGACTGGAGTAAAGATGTTGAAAATGTGGCCCTGGGTTTCATGGTGATAGCTATGAAGCAGAAACACAAAGCCAGAGGTTGAACCACTTTGCTGCATTAAACTGCTCTTCCCCTTGCCTTGGCTGGAATTTGTCTCCAATTCCCTGGGCTAAAGTTTGAGCTGTGAAAACCAGCCTCTTCTTTGCACTTGAAATACACCTCTCACGTCTCCTCTTCCTAAAACCTCACTGCACTGGAACAGCAGATTCAAAGACAAGCACAGGTCCCCCATTTACTGTGCCTGTTTAGAAACAAAGACGGGACAGTTGACACAGTCACAATCGATAGCCAGCGCACGCCGTTCAGCTAAGCCCCTCTGCCAGTCAGATTTCACTTTTCATGCAAGCAAGGCCATCTATTGATCAGGTATCAGCTGCACTGGATTGCTCTGCGGAGCCACAAATCCATAAGGCGTGTTGAGGTTTCCAGAACGGGGAATGCAAACAAGTATCTGGATGAGAGAGAGAGAGCGAGAGAGAATCTTATTAAAAAGTGCTTTGAAATCCTGCCAAAACAATATAATAAAATAAGGGCCTCGCCATGACTTTGATAGATGAATTATACATACAGATTCATCCCAAAGCCTACTGGTGACTTCTAAAGAGCTGTCCAAAACTGACCTGAAAAGTGAATCCTAAAAACACAACCTTGTCTACCACAGTAATAAAATTCAGAACTGATTTTAAATTCCTGCTTTAAACATAATATAGGGCTACATTCTCAAAGCTTTTTACTCATCATTTATGCATTTAAATAAAATCTTTTGCATTTCTAAAAATGAATAATAAACTCTTTTAGACTCACCACAGCCCTGATTTCAAATGTCTGATTTGTTTATTTCTGGGTTGGTGACTGTTTTGGGTGCATTTCTACTGTCTGATAAAATGACGTAAATGAAAATCTGGAGTAAATGGTTTTGAGAATCTAGCCCACAGTATTCTAAAGATGGAAGACTGCGATTGCCTGTAAGTGTCTCTTTGTAATTTTGTAAATCCCAACTGAGTCTGCATTTTTTTTTAAACAAAATAAGGGTTCTAGTTTGAATAAAAAAAAAAAAAAAAGTCTGATCTTTTCCCCGCTCCATGCTTATTCTGTCTGGTTTGCATCATTGACATGTTTTGAGCGATTGCTTCTGTAAACCACAGGAATTCCCATTCCCAACCTGCTGAATCTGCTGTGGTTTTCTTTCCTTGAGTGGTCAGTGGATAAGTAAACCAGACACTTTGATTTTCTCTTTAAGGAAGGCGGACATAGTTGGCTGGACAAGAGCTTGAGCTAAATTTTGTCCTTTAAGATTTCAGATTTTTGCCCAACTAAACAGAAAAATCACGTTTTACATTAGCTGGAATCTCTGTTCTTGAGCCCTTTTTTGTTGACTACCTTCCTGTACCTAAGAGGTAACTTGAGCACAGCAATTGTGCTACATGTAGGCTGAATTGCCTAAGTGGAAAAGAACAATGCAGGGTTCTGATACTTTCAAAGATTGTGTGTGGTCTGGTAAGTGCATTTGTTTTAAGACACCACTGTAAGGCATGATTGATGTAAATCTGGGTAAAGAACAATATACCCAAGTGCTGCCTGGATTGGATGCCGTCTCTTTAAATGCAATCGGATTACTGGTTTCTCTATACTAACCCTTACTTAATCTTGAAACAAAAACAGAGAGACTCAATACGAGCCACATTTATTTCATTTGACTGTATTTCATTGTATCTTATCCTAAGAACACCGTGCATCAATGGTAATTCGATTGGGAGACCTCTTTATCAGTACTTGCAAAATAGCTGTGCTCTGTATTTGGACTTTGTAAATCTGTTTATAGACTCTAGTTTTCAGAACGCTTGAATATTCATTTGCTTAGCTATTACAGAACCACACTCAACCTGCAGATGGTTCAGTAGACTGGCAATTTGGAAACGGGTGTCTATAGGTCTAGTGGTCTGGTGAAACCTCCTTTGAAATAGGAATTTGTATTAATACCAGTCTGCTTGAGATTAATGCAAGCTTTTAACTTCAGGGTTAGGAGGAATGACTGCCTCCTATGACACGCACACACACACACACACACACACACACACACACACACACACACACACACACACACACACACACCGTGTCACCATTTAGTCACTTGTAAAAAATATATAATTCACTCCACCTCCCCCAATATTCACCTTTTTCAATTAGCCCATAATTGTCTGTTGCTGTGTCCAAACTGCCAGGTGACAGATCCCCAAACCAAGTGGATTTGAGGCCAAATGTTTCATCTGGTATCATACTCCACAATCATCAAATACATAGTCGTCATTACTAATTGTGTGTCATGGAGGTTTGCCCTGAAAACTACTGAGACGGAGTAGCAGAGGAATGAAAAAAAAAGGATTCCACTACCTTTCAAACTGATGACACAGCCGATGAAAAAAGTGAGAAAGAGATCTGAAGAATGAGGGTTGATTTGATGGCAGGAACCCTGCCTGTTCTGCAAACAATCAGGTTGGCATTCATTATCTTCCTGCAGTGCTAATGTTAGTTTTGAAGAGCAGTCTCATTAAAATAACTTGAGGCTGACTGGCTGCCTGGCTGTTATCTTCCTTGTTAGAATTAGCAAGTCAGTGCCATAGATTAGTACTTGATCAAGCAATGATGAATCAAATAGCATTCTGTTTGGATTTGCTGTTTCTTTTTAAGAAAGATAAAAGAAAGGAAAATAAAATGTGAGAGAATCTTCTTTCTTATCAAAATGCAAGGAAATTAAACTCCAAGTAGTTACACAAACATTTAGACTCATTAAACTAATTGGAAGAAAAAAAACAAACAAACAAACACTGTTCAATTCAATCGTTTGTTTGTTGTTTTGCTTTTTTTTTTGCACTCCCTGAAGTCACAAAACCTGAGGATTCCTGGCTATGGTTTACATGCTGTGAGGTCACAAAAACTCCATTGCAGCGCCACACCCAGCTTTACTGCATTACTTTATAAACACTTTATACTGAAGACCAGGGATGTTCAAAGTTGCCACTTCCACTCTTGGTCTTTGTTCCAACCCTGTTCTGAATTGTTTATTTTAACCCATTAAACCTCCATCCAGATACTGAAGTAGTTAATTATATAACTGTACCTGTTAAACCTGAAGTGGAATGACCCTCCAGGACTGGGATTGGACACCCCTGAAATAGATTTATATGTATGATGCAAAATGCATTGTTAGGGATTGGTTGAGTCTTTAGTTTATTCGGGAGAGTAGTCCCTAAAGTGCACTAGTTTGAGTTTTTGGTAACGCAGAGGCAGACCCAGGCAAATCCCATCAGAATGGCTAATTGGCTTTGATTGGCCCCTGTATATATAAAGGCCAGAAAGGGGAAGACATAGAATGTTGAGGCTAACGAGAGTGCTGTTGGCTGCCCGGAATACTGTGAATTCTTACTCTGAGGTAAGCAACATAGCGCTGGCGTTGTCTCTCCTCCCATGCTCTGCTTAACAAGAGCCATTTCATTTTTATTAGTTCTTTTTACCATTAACAATTTGGTTAACTTCATTTGTCCAATCAGCATGCTTGACCTTAGGCTTGAACATTGTGCATTACAGACTGGTTTCCACAGTTGCCATGGGGCTTAATGTATAATAGCTTTCTACTCTTACAAAACCACATTTAACTGTAAAGAACAACATAAAACAGTAAGAGAAAACAATCTAACTGTCGCCCCACAGGATGGTCCTTGTCTACAGGTCTAATTTACTTGTGCCACGCAGTGTTTATTTGCTTTGAATTCAATTTTGGTTAGTTAATTAAAATACGCAATGCTCCACATGCACATGTGCTCCACTTCTTCATTGCATGAACTTTCCCAAATCATTTTTCTTTTCCTGCCAAGCAAGTTAATGGAATTGTGTTGGAAGACTGTGTGCATCCCAAGTTGACGCTCTCTCTGATTTTTTGCACTGGGGCGAGCGGAAGAACACAGCGATTGTGTGATTATGATTTAAATGGGTATAATCTCTAGGTTGTTAAAAACAGCCAGTCTCTTATTTCATCCTCTGACATTCATGTTCTTGTAATTACCTTAACCTTTTTCTGAAGACAAATGTTTTCTCTAATTAATGACGATCTGGAGTCTGATCAGTCCCAGTAATCTGTCATGTCTTCATGAAGAATTTGTCTCTGTGGTGATAATGCAGCTTCTTCCCTCGTGATAGCTTCTCCTCCTTTTATCTTACAATGCTGCACAACCAAGCAGATGAGCTGTCAAACTGCATCGTTCATCTGTGAGCAAAATAATAATGCGAATAATTAAATGTAAAGCTCAGGTCAGGAGTCCCAGCAGGTCTTCACCAAGATCTGCTATGTATGTATGTGTGTATGTATGTGTGTATGTATATGTGCCGATCCCAAGATGCAGGGCTGCTCTCTGTCCCAGTGATTTTAAAGCAAAGGATGGGTGGTAGAGCATTCAGTCACAGGGCACCTGTGAGGCACAGTGAGAGACGCACCTACATTGGCCACTTTTAAAAAGAAATTAAAAGCATACTTTTATAATAGGGCTTTTACAGCTTTAATAATTTTTTGCCATGAAAGACGCTATATAAATCAAATTTGATTTTATTTGATTTGAATATCCTCCTGGATCTGACTTAAGGCAGATGCTGCTTTCAGCGTTCAGTAAAGAAGCTCATGTAACGACTCAAGCCAGTTTTGTATGGCATGGCACATCGCTGGTGCCAAACGTCCTCATTCAGATGAATGAATTATAAAACTAGAGTGTTGGCGCTAGGCTAGAGAAAGCATGTTCACGTGTTATGTTACACATCTAAAATGTATATTTACGTCATGAGCAGGTACTGTAATCCCTTTCACAATAATTACAGTGCATTTGTCATCCCCAAAGCTCTCAAAAGTATTTAATATACATACACAATATATATATATATATATATATATATATATATATATATATATATATATATATATATATATATATATATATATATATAAAGCCAGCATTCAAATCTTCAAGGGAAGAGCTTATCAAAAAGCCGAGCTCGCTCGCTGCAGTTATTGTATTTTGCTTCATAATAACTGAATATATTTCATTTAATGTGTGTAACACACACAGTATAAACAGAAATAATGGAAAAACACAGTGTGTTACATGTAATGTTTAATGCAGATCTCCAGTACAATACAAACATGACACAGACACTGTAGGCTCTGCAGTGCTCTACCCATGTTCTTGTATATTTTGCTGCCATAAACTAACAACTACTGTACTGCACCTCAATGCTAGTTTTTAGAATGCTTTCCAGTATGTGTCTTGAGGAGAGCCATATGGAGATTTTGGTATGCAGCTCGCAGGGTCAGGAAGTTTGGCCGCCCCTGTGCTGTACCTTGGTAAATGCATAGCAAAGTGTTACTCTTAAGGAGAGAGTGATAAAGCGCAGGTAACCACAGTAAAGTACTATTTAAAAAAGCGGTATCTCCTTGATAAATGCAACCTTTCACATATGATAAAGTCACCAGTGTATAAATAGAATACATTTTACCAGACACATCTATTTATTTTACTATGCCATACTGTATGCAGCATACTGCAAGCAAGCCAAGATATGTGCTACTGTGCCTTTAAGGATGCTATTATAAACATTAACAAGGGATTAGACATAGATATGATGAAATAATCCATTTCCACATTTTACAGCAGCTGCATTTTTTGTTGTTAAACACACAAATTAGACAGAAGGCAAGCAAAACGAACAGGCTGGTCTAAATATTGTAGCTCAGCTGGCAAAGCACCTGGATGCGACAAGGGAGTCTTGCTGGAACCCTGAAATATAATTGTTATTGATACCACCCTGGCAAGCAAGTGCCGGCAAAGAGGCCAGATTCACTCAGGCACCAGTCTCCTCCCACTGCAGTTATCAAATACATGTAGAGTCATGTGAGCAGGCAAATACAGTACAGGTGACTGGAGGTAAAGGGTTGAATGCACAGAACTAGAGCGAAAATGTTACTCATCCTCAAGTGGAACAAAAACTGCAGAGGTGTTTTCTCCATTTGTGGGTGATGAAAGGGTTCCAGAGTAGGTGTTGGGTAGTCGCTGTATTTTGCCCAATAACCTCTCTCAGACCCTTTGTTAAATACCTTGGGATATCTATGTCAATAAGAAGTGATTTGAGTTGGGTAAAATGGGCAATAAATGTTCCACCCCAAGCATTATAAACCAGCAGGGTTGGTCCAATGCATTTTCTAGTCCAGTTGGTAACCTACCTGTGCCTTCCATAAATACACTTTGAATGCATGAATAAAGAAATTCAGTAACACTTTACATTAAGGTGCTTCTTATTCATGTTTCATAAATGTACAATATATGCTTAATAATTACGTTATAGAGTGTTAATAAAGCATCATCGATAGTTTATAACCATGCAATAGCCATAGATGGAATTGCAGTTTTATAAAAAGAGTATTTTTTAGCCACCTATTATACTTTGGGAACTTTAAACGTAATTCTGTCTATGGCTACTGCATAGTTATAAACCATCTGTACTGCTTTATTAACACTATATAACATAGTTATTAAGCATATATTATATATTTATAAAACATTAATACGCATCACCTTAATATAAAGTGTTATGAGAAATTTAATAAGTGAAAGATGATCTCAGCATCTCCACTTGCTGGCAGATACCCGGGCCTCTGCAGTCTGCAGTCTGTTTACTTTACTTTAAGGACACAGAGAATGTGCTCTGCCAGCTCGTAAAACTCTTATCGCATTTGTAACTGTAACATTGATATATTGAGTCATTCTGTATTTATTTCCATAATATCCCTGACAGAAGATTAATTGGCTTTCCCCTTGTCCTATAATTGATCCTGGTAATTGGCTGCATATGACTAATAATTTGCAGTTGTAATAGAAAGCGTGTGTGGTACAAGAAGGTCCTCTTAGCACACACATTAATCTTTTTTTCTTTTTTTACTCCTCTCTGTTGAGCTGTCTTATGCCAGGGACCCCAGGATCTACCGTCTGGTAAAGTAAAAAGAAATCTAAGCAGCCACCACTTCTGCACACCCACAGCTTCCTCCACAGGACCCCTGTGGCTAGGGGGGATCCCATGGGATTTGAGCCCAAAGTGACATAAAGCTTAACCAAAGGATGAGAAATCACAGAGGTTTGGAAAGAGCATGTGAATTTAATGAATTTTCTTCAGAAGCCAGCAGTAAAGATGTTTGTTTTCTGCCGGCACACATTCTCTTCATTTCCCACTGGCCGTTTCCTGAGCTCCTGAGTTTTACAGCATAGCTCATTAGCAGATGAAGGTTTTGTTTTGGAGACAGACAGGCAGACGAGCTGCTAATCAAACAGTGCCACCGGCGTCTTACGCTTTGAAGCTTCGGCTTTGCAACATTCTACATTCTATACCCCCCCCCCATGACTTTACAGCACCCTGCGTCACTCTCAACACATCAGAACCAGCGTTTAGCCATTAAAATAATGAAAAAAAACAAAGAAATGATTTCTAAACCACTCTCCCAAACTCCCATCTTAAAAGCATTGTGTTCAGAGTCTTTTTACACAAAATCAAAACCCAACCTTACACAGCAATAAATCTGGCTTCAAGTACACCAGTGATCATATTAACAGGTTTATAATATCTTTTATAATATACCTGTGAACCTGCTATAATTTACAGTACATCTATTATTATTATTTAGACACACATAATGACACGATATTCCTAAGATTTTAGCAGAAAATGTGCATGAGCATGTGAATTACTATTCTAAAAAAGGCCTATTAGACACACATTACAAAAGTCTGTGAGCTCATCCAATCTAAGCAAAGATCTGGGAAAATTATGGACCGGATTCTCAAAGCCTTTATGGTGTTGTTGTTAACAAATTCTAATAATACATTGTAGAAGCAAACTCCCCTTATTAAATCATAGTGATCAACGTATCAATGTGTAATGAAACACAGTGAAGTTGTGGTATAGGTCAGCAAATGCACAGATAGGTATGGTAAAAACATTAACTATGTTAACTAGATTAACTATGATAAATACATAGGACAGCCACTGGAAAAGCATGGGTAAGTTACAACACTGCTGCGCACCACAGCCAACATCTATAAGGGTTAAAACTACTTACATTCCCCTAAATCAAATGTCTGTGAATGTCAATGAGTCCAATCTTTTCTTTTGTCCTTTCTGAAAATCCTGCTAATGAAGAGCTCTGTGAATATCGCCCTGTGCTTTAGTTTGACATGACGTTTGGAATCAGAATTACTCTTCAGGAAGCTAGGTTTCTGAGAACGACTGGGATTCTTGAGTTCATGTCACTGCACTGATTAACAACACCCATCCACTAACTATCCAGTGACAGCATACAGCAGCAGCTAAGAATTGATCTGGTTATCACAGCTATGCAGCAGAGTGGTCTGCAGCCTTTCAAATGAAGCTGAGAGCCCCCACCAAGCCACCCCCCTCCCTGTATTGCCTGAAGGACGTTCACCCTCCAGGAAGGACTTGAAAACCAACCGTGATTAAATATTCATCTTCACTGGAAAACGCAAGCAACAGAGACGCCTTGGATACAAAGTCTGTCAGCGCAGACCTATTCTCTTTCTCTCCCAGAAAACCTTTGTATTGTGCATTAGAAAAAGACCAGCTTCTTCAAAAATCCATGCCATAAACTCTAAAATAATAATAACAACAAAAAACAAACTAGGGTGTTGCTGAAGCCAATTACAAAAGCATCCATCTGCTGGCCATCTTCCTGCGCCTCGTGTTCTTAAAGATGTTTTAAATTAATGATTCAGCCCATACGAGCACCTTGCTTCTACCAGTTATAGCTTCAGTCTCCCTGGCTGTGCCTCCGGCAGAATAGTTCAAGCTAATTTCTTCCCTTAACTACAGTGCTTCAGATACTGTTAACTAAAGTGTAGTTGGTATGTCAGGTATCTTGTACCTTGTCAATCTCCACAGAGGCGAAGATTCAATCCACAAATATGGCACCTGCGTTATTTCTGTATTCTATTGGGGGCATTATGAAACTTCCTTTACATAGGAAAAAGCAAGTAGCGATCTTGCTGCTAAAAGAAGAAAAGGCTGTCATTTAGAAAGACTGCAGCAACATATAATATGTCACTAAGTGCTGTCAGTATTAGAACAAGGACGACATCAGACACCTTTTATAGGACTGATCTTGGATATAATGACTTGAAGGATCTCAAACAAACTGCCAAAGAAAATGCATTGAACAAACAGTGAAAACATTTCTAGAACAATGTATTCAGATGGATTTCAGTTGGATTTGTGGCCATTCATTTAAAGGTGGTGGAGAGAGTTATCAAGGAGCTGGTGATGAAGGCCTATGACCAGAGAATAATACTTTACTTCCTGGCATCTTGGATTTAATTGGGTTTATAATTTCCCAGTACAAATTCACAGCAGTCTACATGTTAAATAGAGCATATGTTATGAAGAAAACAAGTGTTATGTCATTTCGGAATGCTGCCATGTGTATTCAGCTAACAACCCAGGAAACTATAGCTAATCTGTTTAGAGCACTGTAACCAGACTAGTGGATTGGGAGATACTATTGAGCTATCAAACACTGGACCTTCACCATTGGGACCATGGTCTACATCACAGAGCAATTTCCTTACTTACTGTTTTATAATATCTGGTCTCACGTCAATCCTCCTAATTTAGCTGTACAAGAGCATTTCTTTCTTATCTAACTTAGTTATTAATTGTCCTGGAAGTTAGGATGGCCAGTTATAAAGGACACAATGTGCTAATTAAAACTGGTGTCACTTAAATGCTGCTGACCTTTCTTTTTTTTCCAGTACATACTTAATATTGATAAATATCCAAGCAAATATATTTTCTATATATATAAACGCATAGTTTTGTTTTTGTTTCTAATTTGGGTGAGTAGTTAACTATCAAAAACAATAATAACAATAATAAAACTTGCTTGACTGCTTTCACAATACACACACAGGATCTGCACTCCATACCTTGCACAATACACACAGGATCTGCACTCCTTACCTTGCACAATACACACACAGGATCTGCACTCCTTACCTTACATGATTCACACACAGGATCTGCACTCCTTACCTTGCACGATATACAGGCAGGATCTGCACTCCTTATCTTACATGATTCACACACAGGATCTGCACTCCTTACCTTGCACGATATACAGGCAGGATCTTCACTCCTTATCTTACATGATTCACACACAGGATCTGCACTCCTTACCTTGCACAATACACACACAGGATCTGCACTCCTTACCTTGCATGCTTCACACACAGGATCTGCACGCCTTACCTTGCATGATTCACACACAGGATCTGCACTCCTTACCTTGCACGATATACAGGCAGGATCTGCACTCCTTACCTTGCATGATTCACACACAGGATCTGCACTCCTTACCTTGCATGCTTCACACACAGGATCTGCACTCCTTACCTTGCATGATACACACACAGGATCTGCACTCCTTACCTTGCACAATACACACACAGGATCTGTACTCCTTACCTTGCATGATACACACACAGGATCTGCACTCCTTACCTTGCATGATACACACACAGGATCTGCACTCCTTACCTTGCATGATACACACACAGGATCTGCACTCCTTACCTTGCATGATTCAAACACAGGATCTGCACTCCTTACCTTGCATAATACACACACAGGATCTGCACTCCTTACATTGCATGATTCACACACAGGATCTGCACTCCTTACCTTGCATGATACACACACAGGATCTGCACTCCTTACCTTGCATGATTCAAACACAGGATCTGCACTCCTTACCTTGCATAATACACACACAGGATCTGCACTCCTTACCTTGCATGATACACACACAGGATCTGCACTCCTTACATTGCATGATTCACACACAGGATCTGCACTCCTTACCTTGCATGATACACACACAGGATCTGCACTCCTTACCTTGCATGATACACACACAGGATCTGCACTCCTTACCTTGCATGATACACACACAGGATCTGCACTCCTTACCTTGCATGATACACACACAGGATCTGCACTCCTTACCTTGCATGATACACACACAGGATCTGCACTCCTTACCTTGCATGATACACACACAGGATCTGCACTCCTTACCTTGCATGATACACACACAGGATCTGCACTCCTTACCTTGCATGATACACACACAGGATCTGCACTCCTTACCTTGCATGATACACACACAGGATCTGCACTCCTTACCTTGCATGATACACACACAGGATCTGTACTCCTTACCTTGCATGATACACACACAGGATCTGCACTCCTTACCTTGCATGATACACACACAGGATCTGCACTCCTTACCTTGCACAATACACACACAGGATCTGTACTCCTTACCTTGCATGATACACACACAGGATCTGCACTCCTTACCTTGCATGATACAGACACAAGATCTGCACTCCGTACCTTGCACGATATACAGGCAGGATCTGTACTCCTTACCTTGCACGATATACAGGCAGGATCTGCACTCCTTACATTGCATGATTCACACACAGGATCTGCACTCCTTACCTTGCATGATTCAAACACAGGATCTGCACTCCTTACTTTGCATAATACACACACAGGATCTGCACTCCTTACCTTGCATGATTCAAACACAGGATCTGCACTCCTTACCTTACATGATTCACACACAGGATCTGCACTCCTTACCTTGCATGATACACACACAGGATCTGCACTCCTTACCTTGCATGATACACACACAGGATCTGCACTCCTTACCTTGCATGATACACACACAGGATCTGCACTCCTTACCTTGCATGATACACACACAGGATCTATACTTAACCAGGTCAAAACATCTGTCTTTCTAATGCAGCCTATACCCCTTCAGGAAAAGCCATAGCTGGATTTTAATGGAACATTTTACAGCACTGGGGAATCACCTAGCCTTAGTTACCCTGGGATTAGGTGGGGGGGGGGGGGGGGGGGGGGGGAACAAGGAACCCAAGAGAATTCATCAGGACTGTGAAACTCTCTTATAAAAGTCCAGTTGTGTCTTATCTAAAATTCAGCGTTCAGGGTTCAAGCATGCCTTTTAGAAGTTTACCACAGTATTTTTGCACTTTTTTCTTTCAGGTTTCCTATGCTTTGGTTAGACATGTATGCAGTTTACCCTGGTTTGCCATGTTTCTATACTTTACTGTACCTTGCTATTCTTTACTATGTTTGCCTATATTTCACCATGCTTCCACTGTGCTTTATTACACTTTGCTATGCTTTTACTGTGGTGAACTTTTATACAGAGTGCCTCTGATTTCTAGAGAAATTGGCTGAGTTTGTGTGCAGTGTAGGTGATGGAGGTAAGCCTTTTCAGCATTTTGAAAAAATACACTTCTGTGGTACAAGTCTGTGCTGTACATATCATTATGGCATTCTGATGTGTGCATGTGCATTTGTGCATTCACTTTATGAATGTCATTATTTTGAGTGAGCTGTAAATTAGTAGAATAACACATTTGTAATATGTCACAAAGGCATCTTAAATTACCATATTCCAGCTTTCCTTCCATTCCCTGACCTTTGAAAGGTCACTTATTTAGCATGTACAAATCACGCATGGATCCAGGAAAATTGGGAACGACATTGTCCGTGATATATGTTGCACTGTAGACAAATTGTATAATTAAACGTTAGCATTAAAACTGGTTTACTTTCAGCGTAATAGTATAAGGATTTTATGGCTATAGTTTCTGGGGGAAATCTCATTTATATTATTTTCTCTTTGCTTGGCATTCAGTGGTTCTTTCAAGCTCTAAATTTTTTTAAGGAAATTTTCCACAAAGGAACAATGTTTATTTGCATCTGCATTTTAATTGGTTAAAGTTTCTCACAGTAAAAGCATAGCAAAGTGTAGTAAATACATTAATAAAAAACATGGTACAGCATAGGTAAGTATTTCAAAGCATATTAAAAAAAAAAGGCAAACCTGTAAATTTAGTTACTTAATAATGGTGAAAAATACCACAATTAATATGTCTTTTATATAGGGAACCTATAAAATGATGATAAGCCATGATGTATCAGGTATTAGTAAGACTTGAATTCTTTCAGTTTCTTTATTAGCTGCGCAGGAGGCAGAATGGGCACGTGCACCCCCCACTCTGAATATTCCGGGGTCAAACTGTATATTTTGTCCCTCCACTTTTTTTCCCGTTCATTATATACGTATTATACCTTGTTGTGTTTGGCACTGGTATGTCTTTAACCCTTTGCGGTCCATTTATTCAGCCCCTGTCAGGCGCATCAAGTCTAATTTATTTTCACACAAGCTGTTTATTTTACACGCACTGTTTAAAAATAATTTTATTCACAGCAAAACAGGTTTATTAAAAGGCACTGCATATCAACAGGAAACTCTACTGTATCTCCAGTCCTGCCCCACCCCTTGTTCACAGTATTTATGACATATCTCTTCATAGTCATGCATACTGATAAATCATCTCTTGATCACTTGATTTATCACCAAACTCCTCAATAATGTTATCCAAGTCATTATTTTATTACTGTAACATCTCAAAAAGCTTGGCAAATGTCTGCGATTTTCTTTGAGTGCTGGATGTGGAAGCAGCTATCTTGTTTGTGTCCTATGTCTGTAGTGAAGGGACTATGCGTATTGCGTATTTATTTTCAGTGAAAGCGTCTTTGATATTGTATTGTGTGGGTTTGATGTATTTATCATTCTCCTCTCTAATCCTGAAATAGAGAGTGTCGTCTACATGGTGATTGTCAGCAGGGTTTTTAATGACTCCCCTTGTACAAACATAGCTGTCTGCTCTCACTGGGTTGGGCTATGAGGAAAAGAATTCTTCAGGTTACCAAACAGTTCATCACAAAGTCTAGCAGGCTGCACAAGGGTGAGTTTCTCCCCAAGAAAGCAGAGAGGGGAAGACCTGTCAATCACCTTTCAGCAAGACAAAGGAAATTAGTTTGAACTGTCAATCATGCGTTGAGGGCAAGACCAAGGAGTGGCTCAGTGAGGAGCTAACCAGTGTTTAAGCACTGCGTGAGATTAAACCCCACCCATGAACAAAACGGTTAACTGTAGCAAATGCTAGCAAGTTAGTGGATAAACTGTTCTAGGAACAGAATATATCTTCCTGTTTTAGAGTATGCAAGAAATGTATTTTGTTTGTTGAAAATGTGCAACTCAAAGGAGTTGCCTCATAAATGCAGGGAACTTGATCATTGCCCCATTTCTGACTTAATTTGAATATATAATCAGTTGTGGTTGATAACATATTATTAGTTTGGTAAAGTAAATTAACACGGTAAAACTAAATTGCTAAATTAGGTACTGGAATGATGGATTCCATTCTGAATGGGAAGTTGAATTAATTCTTGTGCATTGTGATATGAAACAATGAGAAATGAGTATTGAAAGTACTAATGCAAAATAGACACTTTGTGTGATCAGCCATAATTAATATTATGGTCATTGTAATCATTTGACTATGAAATCAATGAACTGTATACTATTCATGCATATCTCTAACCAATTACCTTTCCTTTCTGTAATATTAGATTAATTGTGCACACTTTTTATTCTTAAATAAAATATTGTTTTATATTTCTGACACATTGTCTGACTGTCGATTATTGTCAAGGAAATTCGAGGTCTACATGATCCTGAACGTAAATAAGGAATTTTTTATTTCCCACATTTTGATGTCACTGAACGGGCAACTAGAGACTAATTTTATATTTAAATAATTCACTACAGTACCAACGGTCAACCTTGCTGGTTGTCAGAAGGTTTATGTGTAATGTTAATACAATTATACAGTAAATGACTGTAAATCCTGAGTTTAAAAACAGAATAGTGTATCTCATAGCTATATGTAATTATTTGATAAATGCCCTGTGTATCAGTTAGAGTTAATACAGTGGGTATTTTAGGCTCATTATGTTAACCCTTTCATGCACACAGCTGTTTAAATTTCACTTTCTTTACATCATGCAAGGCTTACATTTCATTTGGGATTGGACTGCAACCATAAGATAGTTATCTGTGAAATATCAAACAAAGACACGTGTTATTTAATAATTAGCTTGTATTTATATAAACAGTACAGAAAATTGATGGCACATGTGAAGTCTGGGGCAAGGAGAACTGAACAGGAAAACAGGCCCACAAATGAATAATGCAATAGTGAGCAGGCCTCTGTTTTAATTAGCAAGCTTGTAGACTGAGTAATGATTAATGAACACAATTTGGACACAATGAAAATGAACTGCAACCATATTAACTAAGCATTTACAAAACAGCTTTACAACTGCAATGAAATCCATGCTATCATTTCTGAGGTCTGTCATCAAGTTTCTTAGATAATAAAATAATATTAATATTTACAGTATGTATTTATTTGTTGACCTTTTTTGGCTTGAGGTGGAATATCTCTTTTCAAGGGTGTCCCAGAGGACTACAGGCAGGTTACAATTCTCATTCATCTGTACAATAAACACGTGCTAAAATCATGTGCTGTGAGCTGAATACACTTAAAAGCTATTACAGGATTAATTCAAAGCAATTCCAGATCCAGTTATTCCAGCTTGACGGAGTAAAATAAGCACAGGACCCTTTTCCAATGGACTTCCTAACAGACGGCAGGCAGAAGTTAAGGTTAGTTGTTGATTGTCATGAATAATTCATAGAACAACATTGTAACAGAGACTGGTCCCGACAGGCTGGCACTTGGTTTTGTACACACTTAAAAATGATTTGGAACCAGTGAATGTTTCTATGTGAATTTAAACTAAGCAAATCCACTTTTTCACACATAACACAATAAAAAAAAAATTGTAGGCAGCAGTAGTTCATAAAAATGACATGTTTGTTTTTATTTCTTGGGAGGAAGAATTCATGTGATTTTAAACAGTCCATTGAAATGCATACTCCACACACCATCTTGAAATATGAATACTTGTAGAATATCATATAAGGTGCTGTAGGTTACAAGTTAATATCCACTCCACAGGGGTCAGAGTGGTTATCCATGAGTGCTTTTTACGGCTCGTATCTTACACAATACTGCATGTCTTAAACTATATAGATAAAGAATAATAATAAGTAGTGTAGATAATTTTAATGTGATGCCATTTCCATGTGATACAAGTCATTTGCACCCAGCCTCTTGCTATGATACATATACATACAGTACACCCCCTCCAGCATGTTCAGGGACAGTCTGTGTCAGAGGGTCATCTTGCAGTACGGCAGTAAAGGAACACGATTCTACAAACTCCATCATGGACGCTCAGAGACCTGCCTTGAGTTGCATGTGTAATGTCAACACAGCTAATCTCATTTCACAAATGTGATAACTATTGACTTTGGCTGCATTGGAACCAGTGTTGATGGAGAACATATTTTCTTTGGCATCTTATTGTATTTAGTGCTGTTAATAAGGTGGTGGTGTTGGTGTGTCAGGCTGGATTAATTGAGTGTGGCTGTGTTTAGACCCTCCATTGTTTCAGATCATTAAGGTGGGGCCCCATATTTCACTGCCATTCCTCTGAGCCACCCTGACCCTTGCCCAATCCCTGACTCTGCTGTGCAGACACTCTGACGGAGCTGAGTATTGATCAGCACAGTGTCATGTCTGAGTAAAGAGGCTGGAAGGCTGGTGTAGTGCACTAGGAGGCTCAGGCTGGGTTCAGACAGGAGCTGCCGGTCGATTCTAGTGTGTTGGATGGGCTGTCAGTCGGAGGTGCAGTGTTGATTTGGACTTTTATAGCCAACGTGTTTCCTTTAATTGGATCATTTGTAAAGGGGAGGAGGGAGCCCATGCCAGCCTGACAGAGATGGATGGCCGTTATTTAATGGTTGTCAATATTTGATAACCCCTCGGGTGCCCTGGTGACTATGCTATATGTCATCTTTAGTTCAGCTGAAGCCCTTTAATATTCAGCTCATCCTGTCCAGCCCTAGCACCCCCCCAGCCCCCCCTTCTCCGCCCCCAGGAAGCCTTATTTCAAATATTTATCTTATTTTTCACTCACAATATTTAACCGAGGAATCATTTAACGAGATGAGCCATTCAACACACAATAGCCATCATACAGTTTACAATACACTGCTGCATACAATCACATTCAAAGAACAAGGCCTCTATCACACAGCGAGGCAAACAGGACTTCACAATGAATACATCTTCATAATGTTGAATGAGCGTTGAAGTTGAGTGATGAGCTCTAGTGTGGAGCTGGTCCTAACCCCTAAGTCGAATAAAAGGGCATGTCACTTATGCCTGTATTCAAACTTGAAACCCCGAGGCCTAGCATTGACAATGTTAGCTTTTATTGTCAGCTCCGACTGGCTTAAGATACCAGTCTGAAAAGTATAAACAGCGTTGTGACACAACACACTATTTAAAGAAAGTGAGTATATAAAAGTTCACAGTAGAAACGTTGAGCTGCAGTTTTCTCATGCTTTTTTTCCATTGCTTGCCATGTTTTTATATATGCTTTACCATAACTCTATGGGCTTTACCATGCTTACCAGTGTCATGTGATAGAACTGGAGAGACTCATCTGAGTGCAGGCAGGGGCAGCTGCATGATTGTTCAGAGTAGTTTCTTGCTAGTTGTACCGCATTGTGTCGTATACTGTTACACCATATCTTACTTGCCATTACCTCTGTT
The DNA here is from genome assembly GCF_017654505.1 of Polyodon spathula. Classification (NCBI taxonomy): domain Eukaryota; kingdom Metazoa; phylum Chordata; class Actinopteri; order Acipenseriformes; family Polyodontidae; genus Polyodon; species Polyodon spathula. The sequence continues at coordinate 1,424,152 of NC_054534.1, forward strand.
ATTGTGGCTGTTGCTTAGCCATCCATTGAAGAATAAAAGTCTTAGAAAGCAATGTTTATTTCTCCAATTTCTTTTTATCTGGGGCAAGTGAAATAAAAAAGGGTACCATTAACATTTAGTATCTCCCAGCTGCTGCAATAACACAGTAATTACCCATACAGTTGTGTAGATACAATGCACAATTACAACATGCTTAATTACAAAATGAAAAATGTTAACTGTTGATTGCCAGTTTTGTCATTTCACATGTGGTTGATTAGTTAGAGTGTAATTAGTTTGTAACCACTCATGTAATTACAATGTAGTTAGAGACAGTGTAATTGGTTAACCCCCCCCCCCAAAAAAAAGAAAAAGGATTTTCATTTTTTAAATGACTTAAAGTAACTTATTATTTTCAACATTGTTTTAAAAAAGAAGATGCATTACCACCTGATCGCTGTATTCTATGTCATAGTACAGCTCATTGGCATTTCTGAAAACACGTCAATACTTTTTCATGAAAGTGACAGGGACAGATAGCCCCAGGGATGATGTTAGCTGTAATACCATTAGACAATGAAACATGACAGCTCAATAATGCAACAAACTAATTACACGCGCTGGGCAATATTCAGAATTTCTCACTCTGCTATAAATCCCTTCTTCAGCTGAACAAATCCATTTTTGGTAACAAGAATTTTAAAATGTGTGGTAACATCAATCTGCTTTGGTTGTTGGTGTTTTACTGTTACAGCCATTCCTGAAATGTTTAATTTCCACCCTCCATTGCAGATAGGCTAGATATTTTTGACATACATTCACTGGCCCGACTGAACAGAGGATCAGGCTATATAGTGGTGAACCTGTCAGAACCGTTAATGAGTTAATCTAAAAAAAAACCCTCTGCCCCAGCCTCACATTTTAAAAATGTTGTTTAACAAGTTATGCTTCTTCAGACCTCCCACTATTAAATCACTGTTAAGCTCCAAGTTTATCTTATCAGTGAAAAAGTTTCTGTGAAAGAATAGCCTCAATCATTGACCCAGAGTCAAGAAGCTACAATGGAAGTGCGGTTTTGTACGTTTATTTACAGAAACAGAACAAAAACAAATAAACTACAGGAGCCAAAACAGGGGGTTTAAACAAAACAGACGTTACTGTTTAACAGTCGTGCTGTATTGTCCAGGCTGGGCAGCAGCTTCACTGTTACTGTTTAACAGTCGTGCTGTATTGTCCAGGCTGGGCAGCAGCTTCACTGGACCCCCAACAGACTGCTCCTGTAGAGGATGGGCATTAGCCTGCGATGAACTCTCCTCTCAAACAAAGAGCAACAGACTGCTCCTGTACAAGATGGGCATTAGCCTGCGATGAACTCTCCTCTCAAACAAAGAGCAACAGACTGCTCCTGTACAGGATGGGCATTAGCCTGCGATGAACTCTCCTCCCAAGCAAAGAGCAACAGACTGCTCCTGTACAGGATGGGCATTAGCCTGTGATGAACTCTCCTCTCAAACAAAGAGCAACAGACTGCTCCTGTACAGGATGGGCATTAGCCTGCGATGAACTCTCCTCTCAAACAAAGAGCAACAGACTGCTCCTGTACAGGATGGGCATTAGCCTGCGATGAACTCTCCTCTCAAACAAAGAGCAACAGACTGCTCCTGTACAGGATGGGCATTAGCCTGTGATGAACTCTCCTCCCAAGCAAAGAGCAACAGACTGCTCCTGTACAGGATGGGCATTAGCCTGCGATGAACTCTCCTCTCAAACAAAGAGCAACAGACTGCTCCTGTACAGGATGGGCATTAGCCTGCGATGAACTCTCCTCTCAAACAAAGAGCAACAGACTGCTCCTGTACAGGATGGGCATTAGCCTGCGATGAACTCTCCTCTCAAGCAAAGAGCAACAGACTGCTCCTGTACAGGATGGGCATTAGCCTGCGATGAACTCTCCTCTCAAACAAAGAGCAACAGACTGCTCCTGTACAGGATGGGCATTAGCCTGCGATGAACTCTCCTCTCAAACAAAGAGCAACAGACTGCTCCTGTACAGGATGGGCATTAGCCTGCGATGAACTCTCCTCTCAAACAAAGAGCAACAGACTGCTCCTGTACAGGATGGGCATTAGCCTGCGATGAACTCTCCTCCCAAGCAAAGAGCAACAGACTGCTCCTGTACAGGATGGGCATTAGCCTGCGATGAACTCTCCTCTCAAACAAAGAGCAACAGACTGCTCCTGTACAGGATGGGCATTAGCCTGCGATGAACTCTCCTCTCAAGCAAAGAGCAACAGACTGCTCCTGTACAAGATGGGCATTAGCCTGCGATGAACTCTCCTCTCAAACAAAGAGCAACAGACTGCTCCTGTACAGGATGGGCATTAGCCTGTGATGAACTCTCCTCCCAAGCAAAGAGCAACAGACTGCTCCTGTACAGGATGGGCATTAGCCTGTGATGAACTCTCCTCTCAAACAAAGAGCAACAGACTGCTCCTGTACAGGATGGGCATTAGCCTGCGATGAACTCTCCTCTCAAACAAAGAGCAACAGACTGCTCCTGTACAGGATGGGCATTAGCCTGCGATGAACTCTCCTTTCAAACAAAGAGCAACAGACTGCTCCTGTACAGGATGGGCATTAGCCTGCGATGAACTCTCCTCTCAAACAAAGAGCAACAGACTGCTCCTGTACAGGATGGGCATTAGCCTGCGATGAACTCTCCTCTCAAACAAAGAGCAACAGACTGCTCCTGTACAGGATGGGCATTAGCCTGCGATGAACTCTCCTCCCAAGCAAAGAGCAACAGACTGCTTCTGTACAGGATGGGCATTACCCTGCGATGAACTCTCCTCTCAAACAAAGAGCAACAGACTGCTCCTGTACAGGATGGGCATTAGCCTGCGATGAACTCTCCTCTCAAGCAAAGAGCAACAGACTGCTCCTGTACAGGATGGGCATTAGCCTGTGATGAACTCTCCTCTCAAACAAAGAGCAACAGACTGCTCCTGTACAGGATGGGCATTAGCCTGCGATGAACTCTCCTCTCAAGCAAAGAGCAACAGACTGCTCCTGTACAGGATGGGCATTAGCCTGCGATGAACTCTCCTCTCAAGCAAAGAGCAACAGACTGCTCCTGTACAGGATGGGCATTAGCCTGCGATGAACTCTCCTCTCAAACAAAGAGCAACAGACTGCTCCTGTACAGGATGGGCATTAGCCTGCGATGAACTCTCCTCCCAAGCAAAGGGTTTTTGGCTTCTTTTAAACTATGTGGCTGGAACTTGATTGATGATCAATTATTCAATCAAGACCCAGTCACATTCCACTCACTATTGTGGCAGGGATGGAATGACCCTTTATTTTTTCTTTTGCTTGGTCAGTGTCTGTTTAATGTTTTTAATGACAGCACGAGAGATTGAAGTTCTCTCTCTCTGTTTATTAAAATAGCATGGGTAGTACTAAGCTGTGGCAGCCTTTGTGATCTTCCACTCATTACCCCACGAGCAAGCCTAAGCATCTTCCCCAGAGACACCAGCATGTTTGGGGACAAGGGAGCAGACCTGTGTCCAGGTCTATTCAAGGATAGGCATCTTCATTTAAAAAAGTACCCAGTGCCAGATAGCTTGGGTGATATTTGATATTGAGGACGGTCTAATACGGCCAGTCATTTTGCTTGAAAGACTTGAATGGAGGCTCGGTGAAAGGAGTTGTAACCAACTCCATCACTCTGGCTGGTTGCATATTCAGAGTCACACAGGTACAGAGTAGTGGGACAGATCCATTGCTTTCTCAATTGTCAGAGCAGGTCCAAGTAGTAGATAGAGTACAAGGCTCAGTCTCTGGATGTGGGTAGTCGATGAGAGCTAGTGAGCAGTCTAATACCAGCACACTCAGAGTACATATTGTTTAATTTATTTGTATTTGCTCTGACTGTTGTATTTGTAGAGTTTTATTAGAAAATAATAAAGGGGTACTTTTATTTTACTTGCAAGAATCTCGTTGATTTATTATTTTCTACAGTGAAGATTACAGTTCTTCACAAGCTGTCAAATGGGCCCTTTGTGTACCAAGATCATGAAAAGCATCTCCAGCAGTGTATATGAGTCTCTTTAGTGTATTTTTCATCTACAGAAGAATATCACAGCACTGAAGCAGGGTCCAGTTGTAATGATCTCAACAGTGGCTCTGTTATGGTAACACTGTGCCAGTTTAAATCACAACAGCCCTGTACATCTAGAAACTAAGAGGACATGCAAACAACATTGCCGGTTTGAAACTGTTCTACCTCATCAAATGGGATTGAATTCAGTTTTACAGCTAAACCATAATTAGCAATGAACTGCTGAATTAAAATCTTTGATATGAGTTCTGGTATTATCATTATTTGTATGACCCCCTGTGACAGAAATACAATGAGTTCTGGTGATAAATCTCCCTCCTGACCTGTGAGGGCGCAAAAGAACGGGAGGAGAAATATCTGGAAGGGCTGGCCTGACAGTTCATTTCCGGGACCGGGAAGTCGGTCAGCCTGGAAAGAAGCGAGACTCTGTTGTAAGACCGTATTGGCTTGAAAGGTAAATGAGGGGCAGCTGCAACCGTTTACCTAGATGTCATGCAGGATTACATATAGGGGCCAGGGTAACACTGATCTTTTCCTTCGTTTGGGATAAAGTATGGAGAGAGAAGGATCAAGAGAGGTGCTCTCGTTATGGGAAGAGAAAATACGTGTCGTGTTTTGTTGTGTTTGTCTGTGTTTTTCACCACCAGACAGTTAGAGCACTACTCCAGAGCTGTCGCCAAGGGTCAGCACTGCCCGGAGCACCACTGCTCACCGCACTATCTGTGATGCACTGACCACCATCACGACTGCACTCACCCAGGACTGCTCACCGCACTATCTGTGTTTTTGCACTGACCACCATCACGACTGCACTCACCCAGGACTGGTGACCGTCTGTTTGTTTGTTCAGGACTGTGCCCTGTTTTTGTTATCCCTGTGCTTTACACATTGTTGTGTATTCCTGGGGATTTATTTATTTTACAGTCACCAGACCTGGAAAAGAAATAAAACACTTTTCACTGGATTACCGTTGTCTGCCTGTCACTCCTGCACCGCATCACCGCTACACCTGTTCCCCTTACCAGCCAGTTTGCCACACCCCCCTTGTGACAATGCGTTATGTGAGCTTCAGCCGAAGCCTGCAGGGCTTTCCAAAGTGTTGAAACAGAAATAACAGAGGTTAAAAACAATCTAACTAATTCCTAAATCAATGAGGGAAGTATTATTTTCATAACAATTCATTTTCAGATCGATTTTAAGATCTTGCTCTTCACTTATAAAGCCTTACATGGCTTGACCCCTGTAACTCTAAACAAGATGATCACCCTCAATCTCCGGGTCACGGCTCCTCTGACCTTGGTCTGCACCCCAAGCACTCTAGGGAACAGGGATTTCAGCTTCAAGGTTTCCAGACTGTGGAATCCTGTCTGCTTCTCTGTAAGGGATTCAGATTCAGCTGACATTTTTAAATCTAGACTAAAGGCTTTCATGTTCGGTGTTCCTTTCATAAATCACCCCTGGACGGCTGTGAAAGGTGCTATGGAAGCCAGTATTGCTGTTGTTGTAGTTGCTGATGCTGTTATTTTATTATTTAAGAGGTCAGATATATATTGCCTATTAAGTGTTACTTGAAGCTTTGAGCCAGGAGAAAGCAGTCCTGCACATAAACATACTGGAGGGGAAGTTTTCTGTATGAACAGTATAAAAACAAATTGTATGCTATGAGGGAAAGTGGGTCCATTATTTAACAAATTTAGAAGGCACTCTGACATAATGGAGACAAGCAATTTGATAAATCAAACACAGTGCTTGATATATTGGTGAGACAAAACAGACCAATGGGACCAGCATAGTGGAGCAACAATATACACAGGCATCCAAGGGAACACATCTTACCAGGGGCTAAACCTCATCCTCACGCCTGATGACTGCATGCCAGAAAACTAATAAAGTACAGCAGTGAAGACACACAGTGAAGACAGACATGCAGACCAAAGCAAAGTATTCACCAGGTAATCTAATTAATGGTAAATCTGGGCTGGAACGATGCTCTTAAAAGCAGGCAGAATGTAATGAATTAGTTGCACTGTAGTTGTAATACAGCAGAAAGGCTTGCCAAAACGTGACTGCTGAGGAGGTGGCGATTAGTGTAGGTTTTTAGCATTCCATTTTGAAAGGGTTTGGTAAGATAATCAAGACTTTTTTTTTTTTCCTGAACTGCACTGTGAGTATAAGAGCCTCCCTTATCTCTGTGCTTGAGGAGGACTGTTACCCTTGGTCTGGGTAATCAGCCAGAGGTGGAACTTCAACAGCTGTGTTATTTTCACTTGAGCGTACAGCATCAATCAGGGTCCTGTTAGAATAATACATTGTACTTAATTCCTTCACAGACTGGAAAAGGGTTCCTCTTCCAGAGCTCATCTCTTACACCCCTATTGGTTGAAGAGCTCTCTCTTTCTGCACATGCTCATTGTCAGACTGCATACAGTCATTCAAAAGGGGTGGAGCTGGAATATATACACACTTCTCTTTGCTCTTTGTTTGACCTCCTTCTACTCGAGGAGGGGTAAAAATAGTATCCTTTACTATAAAGTCACCTATCCCAGAGGTTTGCAGAATATTTTGTTTAAGGGACCCCATTTTAATAACATCCCCAATTGGAATCTGAGATAAAGGCAAGTCACAGACAAGTAAATATATATGTTTTGGTTATTGTCTAAAGATATTGCAAAGCCTGTCTCTGTACATTAAATAAATATGTTATTTACATTTTTGGGAACCCCAGTTTAACAATCACTGGCCTATGCAAAAAATAAATAAATAAAAAAAAATTATAATCATACAAACAAAACTGTGAATTAAATCATTAAGATCTGAAACGCCACATAATCTAGGTCAGCTTTCATTTCAGGACATCGGGCGCCACAGATGATTCCTTGCACTCTTTTGGGAAACGTATACAAGTTTCATCTCCTGCATTTCCTTATTTTATTTATCTGTATGGCTTTATATTTAAGTTTTAACATGTTCACTGATTTTAAGAATGTAATGTTAAACTATAAGTAATGTAATTAATTTGCACAGTCAGTGTGATACCTCCAAAAAATACTCTTAAAGATTGTACAGTATTTAAGGTGACTTGACTTTAAGTTGTTGCATTTTAGTCTCTGAAAATACATTTTGCTCTCACTGTGTTAAAATTAGAGGGTAAATTACTGCCAGACCCAAAACCTTATCTGGAGCGCTGACTGTAACAATGCAGGATGTGTTAGTTTAACCTGATGGCTTATTATTTTCGCTTCCAGAAAAGACAAACAACCCCCCTCCCTGCTCTTAACAGAAAGTGTGCCCTTAACAGGCATTACAGAACACTCCTGAAATGACAAGGGCCTCGATACAATGGCACTTGCAAGTTACTTTTCAGTTTGTCTCTGTTGAAAGCCTCTTGTTTGCTTCACACTTACATGAAAAACTATTTACAATTTTGAGTACAGTTTTTAGTTCAAGAGTAACAAGAAGAGAAAGTGGTTAAAAAGATGGAGATGCAGATTTAGCAAGAGGATGATTTAAGGAATGGAAATAGAAAAAGAGGAAAGGAAAATCAAGTGCTTGGTAGATACAGAGACGGATGGAGAAGCAACGACAAGTATTTCTTTTTAATTGGATTCTAAGCAGTCAGACTCTGGCTCACCAACACACCAGCTGAGATATAATGGGCTGAAACCAGATATTTTTCTTAAAATATTGTTTGAACGGGTAATCAAGTATACCTCTTCCATCACAGTTGAGTTCTTTCCTAGTTGTGTGTGTGTGTGTGTGTGTGTGTGTGTGTGTGTGTGTGTGTGTGTGTGTGTGTGTGTGTGAAGCTCATTGATTTGGTTACATGGGCACACTCACTGTGAGATCTTTAAAGTTTTTATAATTATTTAAATGCTGCTCTCTGATAGTCACTCCCACCTTGTTCAGACACAACTATGCTCTATCTCTTTAACTTGTGATGCTGGTGGTTGGATGTCTTGGTCAATCAGACCATGGGGTCTCTTTTAATGAATTAAACCATAGTGGATCGTAATACCGTCATCATTTATAATCTATATCATTTATAAACCCAATGCTATCTGACTTCATTTGTATTGTATGTTGTAATGATACTAACTCAACACTGTGGAAACACTAACTCGGTTCATATACAGGGTATCTCATAAGTAAGCCATCACAGGCAATGTCACATATTTTGCTGAGTAGGTGGATCTCTGGCTGCCATTCCCCTTTGATTGTTTGTTCCTCTTTGCTTAAAGACATTTTAAACCTGAATAAAAAATAGAGAGACATCCAATATTAACAATTAAGCCTCTGATAGCTGACATGTGATACCCTGTTTGACCTACATCAGTGGATGAGATTACAGGATCTGATTGTTTTATTCGTTGATCACAGTTTTTACTCCAGGTGATTATTAGCCTCATTTCTTTTAAGTAAAAATAAATAAATAATAATAATAATAAAATGCCACTCTAACTCTATTAGGAGACAACTTCAGACTGCTTACAAACATCTCAATGAAATATCTGAGTGTATGTAATTATTCATTAATTTATACAGGGAAGGTTAATAGCAAATTCCATATGACTCAGTTACAGACTGTGCCACACACCCCCTGTGCAGTTAATTATTTATGGTTTAGTAACTTTATTGGGTGCTTTTTTTCTGAAACAAATTGTGCAAAATGAATTTAGCCCAGTATAGTGTTGGATGCAATGCAACATTTGAGTTAATGGGTCAGTAACAGCAAAAGGAAATGACCAAGCCGGAGGGATTTCTCAAGAAGAGAATGAGAAGATCAGCAAAAATGAAGCGATGGGACAGCTCTAACTGAATCACGGTCTGCCCCCTGATGAATCAGATTCAGAAGGTTTTGACAGTAATCGATGACAGGTTGCTCAAAGAAGGGCAGGGGAACTGTAAGACCATCAATGAACAACAGCTACAGTGATGCATGGGGGTGGACCTCAGCACATTTAAGCTGTATCACTTTGAAAAAACAAAAGGTTTCCTGGCAGCTTCCATGTAAAATCAAATATTCATAGAACATTTTATCCATAATGTGTCAGCTTGAATAGGAGTTCAGCCTACAGTAATGACCCCAAAAATGCTGCCAATATGGTAAAAAGAAAATACTTGCATAGCCTGGAGCAAGCTGGAATACTTTGTAAGTCTTTAGGTATTCCCTGTTCACCTCTTCAAGAGTACTTCTGTATGTGCTCGAGGTACTTTTTTTTTTTAGCCTAGTTCATATTGTAATGCACTGCCTGCACCTGGACTCAGGAGCGGTATGCACTGCGCTGGCCATTTTCACTGTGCGGTACCGCGAGTCTGCACCTGGACTCAGGAGCGGTATGCACTGCGCTGGTCATTTTCACTGTGCGGTACCGCGAGTCTGCACCCGGACTCAGGAGCGGTATGCACTGCGCTGGTCATTTTCACTGTGCGGTACCGCGAGTCTGCACCCGGACTCAGGAGCGGTATGCACTGCGCTGGCCATTTTCACTGTGCGGTACCGCGAGTCTGCACCCGGACTCAGGAGCGGTATGCACTGCGCTGGTCATTTTCACTGTGCGGTACCGCGAGTCTGCACCCGGACTCAGGAGCGGTATGCACTGCGCTGGTCATTTTCACTGTGCGGTACCGCGAGTCTGCACCCGGACTCAGGAGCGGTATGCACTGCGCTGGTCATTTTCACTGTGCGGTACCGCGAGTCTGCACCCGGACTCAGGAGCGGTATGCACTGCGCTGGCCATTTTCACTGTGCGGTACCGCGAGTCTGCACCCGGACTCAGGAGCGGTATGCACTGCGCTGGTCATTTTCACTGTGCGGTACCGCGAGTCTGCACCCGGACTCAGGAGCGGTATGCACTGCGCTGGTCATTTTCACTGTGCGGTACCGCGAGTCTGCACCCGGACTCAGGAGCGGTATGCACTGCGCTGGTCATTTTCACTGTGCGGTACCGCGAGTCTGCACCCGGACTCAGGAGCGGTATGCACTGCGCTGGTCATTTTCACTGTGCGGTACCGCGAGTCTGCACCCGGACTCAGGAGCGGTATGCACTGCGCTGGTCATTTTCACTGTGCGGTACCGCGAGTCTGCACCCGGACTCAGGAGCGGTATGCACTGCGCTGGTCATTTTCACTGTGCGGTACCGCGAGTCTGCACCCGGACTCAGGAGCGGTATGCACTGCGCTGGTCATTTTCACTGTGCGGTACCGCGAGTCTGCACCCGGACTCAGGAGCGGTATGCACTGCGCTGGTCATTTTCACTGTGCGGTACCGCGAGTCTGCACCCGGACTCAGGAGCGGTATGCACTGCGCTGGTCATTTTCACTGTGCGGTACCGCGAGTCTGCACCCGGACTCAGGAGCGGTATGCACTGCGCTGGTCATTTTCACTGTGCGGTACCGCGAGTCTGCACCCGGACTCAGGAGCGGTATGCACTGCGCTGGTCATTTTCACTGTGCGGTACCGCGAGTCTGCACCCGGACTCAGGAGCGGTATGCACTGCGCTGGCCATTTTCACTGTGCGGTACCGCGAGTCTGCACCCGGACTCAGGAGCGGTATGCACTGCGCTGGCCATTTTCACTGTGCGGTACCGCGAGTCTGCACCCGGACTCAGGAGCGGTATGCACTGCGCTGGTCATTTTCACTGTGCGGTACCGCGAGTCTGCACCCGGACTCAGGAGCGGTATGCACTGCGCTGGTCATTTTCACTGTGCGGTACCGCGAGTCTGCACCCGGACTCAGGAGCGGTATGCACTGCGCTGGCCATTTTCACTGTGCGGTACCGCGAGTCTGCACCCGGACTCAGGAGCGGTATGCACTGCGCTGGTCATTTTCACTGTGCGGTACCGCGAGTCTGCACCCGGACTCAGGAGCGGTATGCACTGCGCTGGTCATTTTCACTGTGCGGTACCGCGAGTCTGCACCCGGACTCAGGAGCGGTATGCACTGCGCTGGTCATTTTCACTGTGCGGTACCGCGAGTCTGCACCCGGACTCAGGAGCGGTATGCACTGCGCTGGTCATTTTCACTGTGCGGTACCGCGAGTCTGCACCCGGACTCAGGAGCGGTATGCACTGCGCTGGTCATTTTCACTGTGCGGTACCGCGAGTCTGCACCCGGACTCAGGAGCGGTATGCACTGCGCTGGTCATTTTCACTGTGCGGTACCGCGAGTCTGCACCCGGACTCAGGAGCGGTATGCACTGCGCTGGTCATTTTCACTGTGCGGTACCGCGAGTCTGCACCCGGACTCAGGAGCGGTATGCACTGCGCTGGTCATTTTCACTGTGCGGTACCGCGAGTCTGCACCCGGACTCAGGAGCGGTATGCACTGCGCTGGTCATTTTCACTGTGCGGTACCGCGAGTCTGCACCCGGACTCAGGAGCGGTATGCACTGCGCTGGTCATTTTCACTGTGCGGTACCGCGAGTCTGCACCCGGACTCAGGAGCGGTATGCACTGCGCTGGTCATTTTCACTGTGCGGTACCGCGAGTCTGCACCCGGACTCAGGAGCGGTATGCACTGCGCTGGTCATTTTCACTGTGCGGTACCGCGAGTCTGCACCCGGACTCAGGAGCGGTATGCACTGCGCTGGTCATTTTCACTGTGCGGTACCGCGAGTCTGCACCCGGACTCAGGAGCGGTATGCACTGCGCTGGTCATTTTCACTGTGCGGTACCGCGAGTCTGCACCCGGACTCAGGAGCGGTATGCACTGCGCTGGTCATTTTCACTGTGCGGTACCGCGAGTCTGCACCCGGACTCAGGAGCGGTATGCACTGCGCTGGTCATTTTCACTGTGCGGTACCGCGAGTCTGCACCCGGACTCAGGAGCGGTATGCACTGCGCTGGTCATTTTCACTGTGCGGTACCGCGAGTCTGCACCCGGACTCAGGAGCGGTATGCACTGCGCTGGTCATTTTCACTGTGCGGTACCGCGAGTCTGCACCCGGACTCAGGAGCGGTATGCACTGCGCTGGTCATTTTCACTGTGCGGTACCGCGAGTCTGCACCCGGACTCAGGAGCGGTATGCACTGCGCTGGTCATTTTCACTGTGCGGTACCGCGAGTCTGCACCCGGACTCAGGAGCGGTATGCACTGCGCTGGTCATTTTCACTGTGCGGTACCGCGAGTCTGCACCCGGACTCAGGAGCGGTATGCACTGTGTGTTGCAGTAGCTGTCAGTACCACACTGCAGGCTATGCCCTCGAATATAATTTGCATATATGGCCAAAAGTGCATTACCTAGTAGAATATTAGGATGCAGACATATTAAAAAAAAAAAAACAAAAAAAAACAAAACAATTCTTATGAAACGATATAATTTGTATTTTTACGTAAGGGATTAATCTTAGAATTTACAGATTCTTTGATGTTTTGGGAACATAATTTAGATATTTTATTTAACATCATGCAATCTAAGAAACTACAAAATGGTATCTCAAAAGTCTACCGGAAATTACAATAATAGTACAGTATTTAGATTTTGAAGAGTCACATTTTTTAATTTTTGGAAAACTACAAAGCGGTATGCAATTTCAATATGTCAGTGTAGCATTATTAATTCTGTAGGGCGTGATGCAAATCTTTTTACCATGGTTGTAATACCCCCCATATCATCTACTAAATAAAAACTCTGGTTTGTTTTTCAGCGTTGTTTTTCTATCATCTATATGCAGATGTATGAAAGGAGCAATCTGAGCTTAGCAAAGAAACATACAATACATTGCTGACAGCAAGCAGCCTACTACTAAAGTGTTAGAAAATAGATCCTTTTACTGCCAGTTATTTAGTAAAAATAGTAGTGAACTACAGACATAATAAAACAAAGACAGGAAGGATGCTTACCAGGGCCATGTATAAAATACTGACTTGTATGTCCTTTTACGAAATATCAGAGGGATCAAACACTTCAGGGTGCTTGGACACCTCCATAGAGACGTTTCATTCATGATTTTTCCTGGCAAGCACGTGTTGTCAAAACTTGGCGGCTGTGATTGGTTAATACACGACAGTGATCAATCGCTCTGGTTTCAATTTGAGCGACACCGCGGGACTAGCGGTATTATCCCGCACTGAGCTGTCCAATACCATATGAAAGCAATGGCAGCAATACAGGCGGTAAAATGCCTCTCACGCTGCGCCTGTCTGTCCCGGGCTTCATGCTGTCAGTATTATTAACTCAATAGCTGCAAGGAGGTGGTCCATTACAATATGCATTAGGCCTATAATGTGCAGTGATTTTTCAGTCTCATCCAAATGGGGTTTGTGATTCAGAGCTTTAAACTCAAAATCGTTTTTGCATTTTTTTTCCTGAAAAGCAACAACACCTACAATTTTAAAATTCTAAGAAACAACTTAAAGCCCCATTTGGACATGAAGAAACTGAGTCTGAGTGAGTTCCATTAAAGAACGAGTAGTGGGGTTCTGAAACATATAGCGTTGCACTTCCCCAGGTGTTGCTATAACTATTGAAATAACCTACCTGTAATTTTTCTTTTCATTGTTAACATCCTGACAACGTTTTACACTTATAACTTTCAAAGCTCTTTTCACAATGTCCGCTCTAGTGCACTGATAGGGTCAGGTTTTATTGTTCACATTGTCAAAAAGGGAACACAGCAATAACGATCCATGATCTGGTAGAACAGAACAGAAGAACCAGAGCACTTGTTGTCATGTTTTTTTTTTTTTTTTTAATCGAGCTTCCTGCAGTGATTAAGAGGACAGATCTCAAACCCCTGTGCACTAAGCGGCCATTTTGAAAAGAGCTTTGAAACAGACTTTAAAGTTATAACTGTAAAAAGTTGTCAGGATGTTAACAATGAAAGGGAAAATTACAGGTATGTTATTAAAACATTTGTAGCAACATGTGGGGATGTGTAATGTAATATTTTTCAGAACCCTGTTACTTACTCTTTAAAGCAGAGGCTACCTGGTGAATCCCCACACATGGGTGCTCTGAACAAAAAGGAAGCTTCAGTGCAAGAAAGCATTGTGAGCTGTTAGCGATGAACCAGGATGATGATTAGCAGTCACCCGCCTCGTGCTTGCACTGCAGTGGCAGCTCCCCTGAGACCTGACGGGATCTCCAGTGTTTCCATGCGTCTGAGCCCAAAGCGCTTGACAGTTCTAACAAGCGTCCCCAGAGACCCTGACAAGCGCTGCTTGGACTAAATCAACACAGGATGTCAGGGTTTGGTCTTGTGGTCTTGATGTCTTGTGGGAAAAGAGAACTTAATGGTGTGAATTTCCAGTGAGAAACCGTCATGCCTTATTTGCATTTATTTATTTGCAAGTCCCTAAATGGTATGTCTTAAGTTATACTGTAAATTTCTGGTTTGATAACTTTATCTGAGGTGTTTTTCTTACAAAAAAAGAAAAAAGTGTTAAATATAAAAAAAATAATGGAGTAAAGAGCTATGATAATACTGTCTTTAGTATTTAAAATATGTAAAAGAAGTTAATAGATAAATTACGTTTTGGGGCTGATGTAATGATATGTGTAAAGTGTTTTGCAACTGCAAAACACCCCTATTCGTCAGCAAAATTGGCTTTTTGCATACGCAAACTGTGTTTACTGTAAAGTGGGACTTTAGTGACCACTAAAAATATATCATATATAAAGAATAGTGTTCACCTGTGGTTCTTCACCGGCTATCAAAATAGCACTTTGCCATCATTAATCCACTTAAATGATATTGGAATTATTCAAACGAAGAAACGAGCATGGAATTGAGCAGGGATCTGGAATACTAAGTGGGCACAAATATTGTAATGAGATGTCAGGATTTTGCCTTGCACTTGGGCAATTGCTGACCCTCCAAAAACTTTGTACCTCCTCTTACAAGGTGCAATCCATTGTAGAAGCGAGTAGCTAACAGCTGTCTAAAACCACACCTCTTCAGAGGCCTGTCATTGGCCTCAGGATGGCTGCTGTGGTACACTTCCTGATGCGGCAAAGACCCTTCATATTCAAACCCTGGGTCACTTTATTTGGGATGCTGGAGGATGTGATGGTAAATCATTATTGTCTCATTCTACAGTTCATCCTAGACCTAATAGCTGAATTTTTTTCATCACCTGCTTCACTGTCCTGGTAACACCGACAGCATTGACTATCTCCATTATAGTGGACCACATGGCTTCTTTTGTAGCATAACTGATATTGGCTGAGGCTTTTCTAAATAATGTTCCATTTTATGTTGACTCACCTCAGCCGCAAACACTATCAGCTCCTCCTCAGAAAACTTTTATTTTCTTTTCCATGCGCCTAGAGGACTTTGTTGCCCTTCCTGGAACGTATTTTTTTTGTTTGGTTTAATTTTCATGTTCCACGAATCTCATACAGCGCCTACTGCTCTCTGTACTCCTAACTCACCTCTGGGCTGTAAATGCAGCTGCTAAATAGTACAGGCAGCGCTCATTGTGATCCTCATTATCATGCAGATCATTATTTGTGCATGTTGAGTAATTTGCATTTCTCTTAAGCTTACATAAGCCACAGTGCAAAATAATTGCATGACCACTAGGCAATTTGAATTTTGCAGCTGCAATTGTTTGCACTACGCCTATCCTTACATCAGCCCATTTATGTATTGATAATCCATAGCATGTCAACATTCAATTGATCAATTAATCATATCTCTTATAAGTAAATGATGTAAAGGTGTCTACTGTATAGCTCAGAATAGCATAGCTTTACAATTCTTCTCAGTTGTTCTTATAACAAGTACAGGCAATGCAATCAGCTCCCTAAACCCAAAATCCAGCTTTATCAGCAGGCAGACAGAATATGTGCTTTTGTTCTTGTTTCTATGTGTTGCATTAATGTTTGTTGTAGCAATGTCTGTCTATTCTTGGACTTGTTTTGTTTAAAAATAAAAAAAATTGTTATAGATTATGTTTTTTTTTCCTTGGAATGAATCCAGCACAGCTTCATTAATTAGAAAAAACCAAACAGCATCCAGATACACCAACAGCTGGATAAAACACAGTGGGTCAAAACGAGTGCCAGAGCCCCTTTGAAGCCAATAAAACTGATGATAAAACAAAAAGTCATAGGTCATAGAACATATTATTGGTCAAGCTCATCTATCGAATGAATGGCTGCACAAGTACAAAATTCATAGAGTAGACATATAATTAAACATGGGTCAAGGGTGGACAGCAATTCCTCCTCGTATATCACAGAGAGTGGAGAGACAGATGGACAGGATGAAAAACATGACATGTACTTTAACTTAAACAGGAATAAATGAGTTTAGCATACCAGATGCTAGCATTAAAGACAGTGTTTTTATAAAAAAAAAACACTGTTTATATAAAACACTGTCTCCTCAACTGTGTTATAGAAGAGAGCAGCATCTGTATAAGAGACTTGACTAGTCCAGGTTAGTATATATATATATATTATATATCTATATCTATAATATCTATATATAGTATATTATTTTCTATCTATATATATCTATATATATTATATATATATATATATATATATATTCATTAGTATCAATAAAACACGTAAAATGTTTTAGCATAATAAGCATTAATTGAGTCAAAAAAAAAATTTCTATTGGGTTCTAGTACATAGTTGCCAACTGTTAGGGGTGTATTGATGAATCACAATACTTTCTTTACCTTGTACTTTATATTGTATCTCAATTTAGGTATGCATGTCTTTGAGCTTAAGCACAGCAGAGCTCACTGTAGTTCTTGAAATGATTCTTGAGTGAAGAATGATTGTATGATATTAAGTGTGCCTTATTGTTGGTACGAATGATCGTTTGATCTTATATGCATCATAAACGTAGCCCATGACCATCACATGTATCATATGCAACCTGCATATCATGATATGTATTGCAATGTGAAAGGACTGTGTCGCTACACCCCTACCTTCATAGGAGACTCTGTTTCAGGTCAGAATAAAGGTTACATGCCATCCTTACAGAGGTGTTGTAACAGAGGACTAGAAGGAGGGTGGGGTATACCACAGGCTTCTCTGCAACACAGTTTTACACCATGCAGCCTCGCTGCACAGACTAAGCTTATGATTATTTGAAGAATGTCTGAAAATGTGAGTTGATGGGGCCTCATAGTAAATGAAAGATCAATGTTTGCAGGCAAAGTCCCTCTAAGGCTTTGAAAATTAGTTTACAGGGAGAGATTGAGAAAAATGTCAGTGTACATAGGCAAGAGGGAGAGGGAGAGAAAAGGAGAGATAGAGAGGTTTAGAGGGCTGGTTGAGTGGTTTTAGATAAAGATTTAAACCCATATCGCTGCCCAGTTGCAGCTATTAGCGAAAACTTATTACACTGATACACACAGGGCCCCCTGGGAGCTCTTTTTAGCTTGCTTGGGTAATTCAAGGCAAACAGAAAACCTAGCAGCGAAAATATTTAATGGCAAAGAAGAAAACCAGCAGAGAGAGGGTGGAGGGGCAGGTGCTTGTACTGAGCTGTTTGTGGGTTAACTATTGCTTAGGCCAGCCTCAAGCGTCTGCCTTCTCCAATCGTTTACCTTTTCCGTTTATGTTGTTGTCCCTGGGTGGTGTGTGGTTGTAGGTGTATAGACAGAGTCTCCAGTTCAGGTGCAAACAGTGTTTATATAATATATATATATATATATATATATATATATATATATATATATATATATATATATATATCACACGGTTATAGTTCAACAGGCAACAACTCAATTTTTTGTGAAAAAGAAACCCAGTCCTAAGCACAAATCAAAACTGAAATTATAATCCAGCGGGAAGAACATGCCCGCTCCTCGCTGCAGTCTGCTCTGCAGTCAGAAATGGCCTCTCCTGCTTCCACCATCTCAGTACTCATGTCTGTAGTTCAGAGGGGAAAGCATAGCGTTAGCTTGAATGCGGTTTTGTGCTGGTCAGCGTCCTTCCCCACCACACCTCCCCAAGCACCATCAGAACTCTAATCAATGCAGTAACTTTTCATGCACCGAGCCACGCCCCCATCAATCCATCATGTCCAATTACTGTTTGATAGGTATCATGGAAAACCCTGGCTTTAATGGGAGTGCAACTTGATACACAACATGTGACTGCCCTCCCCAAGATGGCCGCCTTAAACCGACTCTCTACTTAAGGTTGGTTCGATCTTGGTGGAGTTACGTGAACTGACACTTGTCGGGAGGCCAGTTTTCACCCCACCTTCTGACCTTCACTCTGTCACAGTCGTGATTATTCTTTGTGCTTGTGAGTGGTGCCAGGTTGATGGCTTTGGTGACTGAAGTACACAAGGTCAGTTTACTTTTACCTTTGTGTGTGAAGCTATTGTGTGCTTTCCACCTTGTGTATCCATCTGGAAATGTAGAAAAATAAGAAACTTAATTGTCCAAATTGTGCTTGTCCTCAAATCACAAAGTAAATATAGCTACAGTATCTGCATATGCTTTATTTAGTGTATCTCTCCTTTTCAATGGCGTTTGTAATCATTTTGAATGGTTCGGTTGCTCTGATAATAAATAGTACAGTAGTAAAAGCAAGTATAGTCACCAGAGCTGAAAGGCTGCAACATCACATGATTTCTCATGTACCAGAAAAATCAACTGCAAAATCACACGGACCAGCAAGCTGGATGGTGGACAGTTAGACCAAAATATTACTGCAAACAGTATAAAACACTAAGCAAAATATATTTTTCAAATCGTCACTCAAAACCTGACATAGTTCCGAAACTCTTGATTAGAAGCTCTAGAACTGCATCACCAATATGCCTCAGCTATGGCAAGTCTTTCTGTCAACAGTTACCAATACCAATACGTTGATCCCTGCATAGTTTGATATTTAAGTTTTCTGATCTTAGCTTATTGTTGGGTGAAAAGCAGATCAGGCAAATGGTGTATTTGCATGGTATCTGTGACATAAAGTATAAAAAATGACTGCAACCACATACGTGTTTTTAAATATGTGTATAAGAGTTGATTTCCAAAAGGTTATTCTTCCTTGAAATATCCATTATGTCTTTGCCAGTGATAACCTTTACAATGATGTGTTTTGCTTTTATCATTGTTGTTAGCCATTCTGTGTATCTGTCACTCTGAAAATATATATCTTTGCATTTCTGAAATCCATTCAGATGAAAGCGTGCAAAGCATTTTAAGAATATACTGGATTTTATTTTAAAGCTTGCTTTGAGCTAGTCTGGAGAACGTTGCAAGTGCTTGCATTGAACAGCCTTCCTAATTCATTTCCAGTGACGGTCAAAGCTGCACTGGAGATCATTGCAAGTGCTTGCATTGAACAGCCTTCCTTATTCAATTCCAGTGATGGTCAAAGCTGCACTAGAGATCATTGCAAGTGCTTGCATTGGAGAGCCTTCCTTATTCAATTCCAGTGATTGTCAAAGCTGCACTAGAGATCATTGCAAGTGCTTGCATTGAACAGCCTTCCTTATTCAATTCCAGTGATTGTCAAAGCTGCACTAGAGATCATTGCAAGTGCTTGCATTGAACAGCCTTCCTAATTCAATTCCAGTGATTGTCAAAGCTGCACTAGAGATCATTGCAAGTGCTTGCATTGAACAGCCTTCCTAATTCAATTCCAGTGACGGTCAAAGCTGCACTAGAGATCATTGCAAGTGCTTGCATTGAACAGCCTTCCTAATTCAATTCCAGTGATTGTCAAAGCTGCACTAGAGATCATTGCAAGTGCTTGCATTGAACAGCCTTCCTTATTCAATTCCAGTGATTGTCAAAGCTGCACTAGAGATCATTGCAAGTGCTTGCATTGAACAGCCTTCCTTATTCAATTCCAGTGATTGTCAAAGCTGCACTAGAGATCATTGCAAGTGCTTGCATTGAACAGCCTTCCTAATTCAATTCCAGTGATTGTCAAAGCTGCACTAGAGATCATTGCAAGTGCTTGCATTGAACAGCCTTCCTTATTCAATTCCAATGATTGTCAAAGCTGCACCAGAGATCATTGCAAGTGCTTGCATTGAACAGCCTTCCTTATTCAATTCCAGTGATTGTCAAAGCTGCACTAGAGATCATTGCAAGTGCTTGCATTGAACAGCCTTCCTAATTCAATTCCAGTGACGGTCAAAGCTGCACTAGAGATCATTGCAAGTGCTTGCATTAAACAGCCTTCCTAATTCAATTCCAGTGATTGTCAAAGCTGCACTAGAGATCATTGCAAGTGCTTGCATTGAACAGCCTTCCTTATTCAATTCCAGTGACGGTCAAAGCTGCACTAGAGATCATTGCAAGTGCTTGCATTGAACAGCCTTCCTAATTCAATTCCAGTGATTGTCAAAGCTGCACTAGAGATCATTGCAAGTGCTTGCATTGAACAGCCTTCCTTATTCAATTCCAGTGATTGTCAAAGCTGCACTAGAGATCATTGCAAGTGCTTGCATTGAACAGCCTTCCTAATTCAATTCCAGTGATTGTCAAAGCTGCACTAGAGATCATTGCAAGTGCTTGCATTGAACAGCCTTCCTAATTCAATTCCAGTGATTGTCAAAGCTGCACTAGAGATCATTGCAAGTGCTTGCATTGAACAGCCTTCCTTATTCAATTCCAGTGATTGTCAAAGCTGCACTAGAGATCATTGCAAGTGCTTGCATTGAACAGCCTTCCTAATTCAATTCCAGTGATTGTCAAAGCTGCACTAGAGATCATTGCAAGTGCTTGCATTGAACAGCCTTCCTTATTCAATTCCAGTGATTGTCAAAGCTGCACTAGAGATCATTGCAAGTGCTTGCATTGAACAGCCTTCCTTATTCAATTCCAGTGATTGTCAAAGCTGCACTAGAGATCATTGCAAGTGCTTGCATTGAACAGCCTTCCTTATTCAATTCCAGTGATTGTCAAAGCTGCACTAGAGATCATTGCAAGTGCTTGCATTGAACAGCCTTCCTTATTCAATTCCAGTGATTGTCAAAGCTGCACTAGAGATCATTGCAAGTGCTTGCATTGGACAGCCTTCCTTATTCAATTCCAGTGATTGTCAAAGCTGCACTAGAGATCATTGCAAGTGCTTGCATTGAACAGCCTTCCTAATTCAATTCCAGTGATTGTCAAAGCTGCACTAGAGATCATTGCAAGTGCTTGCATTGAACAGCCTTCCTAATTCAATTCCAGTGATTGTCAAAGCTGCACTAGAGATCATTGCAAGTGCTTGCATTGAACAGCCTTCCTAATTCAATTCCAGTGATTGTCAAAGCTGCACTAGAGATCATTGCAAGTGCTTGCATTGAACAGCCTTCCTAATTCAATTCCAGTGATTGTCAAAGCTGCACTAGAGATCATTGCAAGTGCTTGCATTGAACAGCCTTCCTAATTCAATTCCAGTGATTGTCAAAGCTGCACTAGAGATCATTGCAAGTGCTTGCATTGAACAGCCTTCCTAATTCAATTCCAGTGATTGTCAAAGCTGCACTAGAGATCATTGCAAGTGCTTGCATTGAACAGCCTTCCTAATTCAATTCCAGTGATTGTCAAAGCTGCACTAGAGATCATTGCAAGTGCTTGCATTGGACAGCCTTCCTAATTCAATTCCAGTGATTGTCAAAGCTGCACTAGAGATCATTGCAAGTGCTTGCATTGAACAGCCTTCCTTATTCAATTCCAGTGATTGTCAAAGCTGCACTAGAGATCATTGCAAGTGCTTGCATTGAACAGCCTTCCTAATTCAATTCCAGTGACGGTCAAAGCTGCACTGGAGATCATTGCAAGTGCTTGCATTGAACAGCCTTCCTTATTCAATTCCAGTGATGGTCAAAGCTGCACTAGAGATCATTGCAAGTGCTTGCATTGGAGAGCCTTCCTTATTCAATTCCAGTGATTGTCAAAGCTGCACTAGAGATCATTGCAAGTGCTTGCATTGAACAGCCTTCCTAATTCAATTCCAGTGATTGTCAAAGCTGCACTAGAGATCATTGCAAGTGCTTGCATTGAACAGCCTTCCTAATTCAATTCCAGTGACTGTCAAAGCTGCACTAGAGATCATTGCAAGTGCTTGCATTGAACAGCCTTCCTAATTCAATTCCAGTGATTGTCAAAGCTGCACTAGAGATCATTGCAAGTGCTTGCATTGAACAGCCTTCCTAATTCAATTCCAGTGACTGTCAAAGCTGCACTAGAGATCATTGCAAGTGCTTGCATTGAACAGCCTTCCTAATTCAATTCCAGTGACTGTCAAAGCTGCACTAGAGATCATTGCAAGTGCTTGCATTAAACAGCCTTCCTAATTCAATTCCAGTGACTGTCAAAGCTGCACTAGAGATCATTGCAAGTGCTTGCATTGAACAGCCTTCCTAATTCAATTCCAGTGATTGTCAAAGCTGCACTAGAGATCATTGCAAGTGCTTGCATTGAACAGCCTTCCTTATTCAATTCCAGTGACGGTCAAAGCTGCACTAGAGATCATTGCAAGTGCTTGCATTGAACAGCCTTCCTAATTCAATTCCAGTGATTGTCAAAGCTGCACTAGAGATCATTGCAAGTGCTTGCATTGAACAGCCTTCCTAATTCAATTCCAGTGACTGTCAAAGCTGCACTAGAGATCATTGCAAGTGCTTGCATTGAACAGCCTTCCTTGTTCAATTCCAGTGATTGTCAAAGCTGCACTAGAGATCATTGCAAGTGCTTGCATTGGACAGCCTTCCTAATTCAATTCCAGTGATTGTCAAAGCTGCACTAGAGATCATTGCAAGTGCTTGCATTGAACAGCCTTCCTTATTCAATTCCAGTGATTGTCAAAGCTGCACTAGAGATCATTGCAAGTGCTTGCATTGAACAGCCTTCCTCATTCAATTCCACAACCCTGAGCCACTCAGAATGACTGCTGACATCATAAAAAAGCAGAGACATGTAAAATATCTCTTTACCACTTAATACATATTGACAGAACCTCACCTGTGCCCTTATAAAAGTCCAGATAACACACAAACGTATGAGTTATGTTGTTTTACAATGAAAAATGCCACAATATAGCACAGGTATTTTGGTCCTTTAATTACAGCATTTATGACGGAACGTAAAACAGTGATCAGCCCATTTTCTGTGCTGCTATATAAAATTACAGCTTGAAAGAAACATTTTTATCTCCCACCCCTATTTACCAATGCACTGTTGGGATGTATTCCTCACTTTGTATTTGAACAGGAGGGAATACAGTGCATTCATGTGTTTGAAGAGGGGACATTCAGATACCACACCAATAAAAAATAGTCTTGTTTCTGCTTTTCATCACTCCCCGGAAACCTACTTCTCTGAAGAAGGTAAGGAATTCAACAATGCACATACTCAGAACCTTATCTTTTATTTAAATATTTATCCATGAAAGACATGTTAAGATGAAAGTGTTCTTTTGAGAGTCATACATCAATATAGAGAATATTTAAAAAAAAACACAAAAGCAAAACAAATCAGACTCAATGCTTCTCGTTAACAGCAGCAGCTAACTCAACCAACGCCTCACACTGCTATGTCATCAGTCAAACTAGCGTGAGGCTTATTATCGATAACTGTGGCAAAGTGGTTAACAGTGTGCGGGTGCAGGAGTGATGCGGTGATCGATAACAGACAGACAACGATAATCCAGGAGCAATGGTCTTTTATTTATAATTTAAAGTCTGATGACAAACGGTAAATAATAATGAATGGTAGTACACAAGGCTGTGTACTACATAATTTAACCCAGGGGTTCAGTCCCGAAACAATAAACACAGTCTTTAATACACCCATAATATACAAACACGGTCACCAGTCCAAAGTGAGTGCCATAGTGCTCGTGGTGTAAGTACAATTTATCATGAAACAAGTACAGTGTTGTTTGGGTTTTATACTGGCCTGTAGGCTGTCGACGGCCGGAGCACAAATGGCAGATTATATGTGTGGTTTATTAATCAAGAATAATTAGACAAGACAAAACGCTCACGATATTCAATACGGTTCTCCTTCCGGTTCAATGTTAACCATAACAAAGGAACAGATCACTTCTCTACATCCACTTATATACTGTCAATCATGCCCCCTTGATTAACGATTGCAACCACTCCTCCAATCCGCGGCTGCCACATCATTTCCCTTCCGGGTCAACATATTCACTTCGGGTCAAGATGAGGGGGGAAGTCCTTTTCTAGATGGTCGACTTCCACCTAACCCTGGGGATGAATTTTCTTGCCATCCAGTCCAGGGCTCTCTGTTCCCTTTACATAGCTCCATTACAGGTCAGGAGGGAGATTTATCACCAATAATCATTCTGTCTCTGTCATATATCCCGCCGCTCAGAGTGGAGCCGAAGGAACAGGCTGCTAAATCTTTCCAATAGTCCGACGTCCCGGGAAAATTAATCCAGCATTTAGGTGTTCTTTCCCTGCATGGTGAATCACATGATACATGAAGAGCTCAAATGCCAGATATCACCGAGTATCCAGGCATTGCTGTCCTTCATTGTGCTTAACCAGTTGAGTGGGGCGTGGTCTGTGACAAGATTGAAAGAATGTGTGGAGGATGAATCTCCTACTTTAGAGAGCCACTTTGAATTAGACCACACTACTCTCACCCCATCAGAAACCGTGCTTAATAGTATCAAATGCCTCCTGACATTCTACTGACCACTTAACCCTTTGCTGTCCATTTATTCAACGTTTGTCAGGTGCGTCAGGTCCGATTTATTTTCACACTTGCTGTTTAAAATTTTTTTTCAGCTTAAAACAGGTTTAAAAGGCATTGAGTCATTAAAGGACACTCAGTACTGCATCTCCAGCCAAGCCCCACTCCTTGTTCTCTGTATTTTTCGCATACCTCTTTATAGACGTGCATACTGATAAATCCTCTCCTGATTTCTCGTTTTATCACAAAAATCAATAATGCGATCCAAGTCATTATTTTATTACTATAACATCTCAAGAAATGTCATTGATATAATTTGAGCGCTGGATACAGAAGCAGCTATCTCCTTTTATATTTTATCGTGTTATCTATGTAGTGCATGGCGCTACGAGATATGCCATTTTTTTCAGTTTCATTCAACTCCTATTTGTCTCACTCGGCCATTGAAAGATTTTCTCTGCTTTTTCCCGAGAAAAAACTTACTAGAGTCCTGTGCTTGACGTCTTTTTGATGATGTGGGACAGGGTCTGACATCGGACTGGAAAGGGAAAATTGTAATGTCGGACCTGGTCTGACATAGGACTGCAAAGGGTTGATCAAATTTGGTGCACTATTTTGGTGAGGTCAGCTAAGGGATTGACCACTGTGGCATCCTCGGGGTTGAATGTACAGTAATAACCGACTAAACACAGTAGAGGCTTCACTGTGCCAGGACTTTGGTGACAACAGGTTTCACTCTTCCATTCCCCATTATAAATGCCAAATATTGAGTTTCTGTTTTAGCAAACATATTTTCAAAAGTTGGTTGTCAGTCTGGGCATATGGCTACATATGATATATTGGTATATTGAGAGGGGCTGGAGTAGCCACTGTCCTGGGTGGTCAGGTAACCTCGCTCTCTCGGTCACACTGTGTGCCAACTCTATTTGATTGGCGTTTGGTACTCTCAGAGCATTCTCCCACCAAACCCCAGCCTCATCTCATTGATGCTCCATCCTAGTTTTCAGTCCTTCTCTCTTTTTTTTCTTTTTCTAGGACAAAAAATAGGGGAAAACATTTCGACATGTAAGGGGAAAATATCACCAATAATTTATTTTTCCTTTTTCTGCCACGTTTACGTGTGTGACTGAGACTGCCATTAATTATTTCTTTAAATTTTGACCAGACTCGGCCCAGAATATCCGAGTGTGGTAGCCTTTCCTCCACCTCTACTGCACCCCAAAGAGCACTTCTGTGTAACAGCACTATAGACATCTTGCAGCTACATGCATGCGGATCAGGTAATATCAACATTGACACCACAGTGCTGGACAGGTACAGCATGCTGCATAGCATTGCAAACACACAGAGGCCATATTGTTTTTAACCTGTGCTAACCTAAGGGACAAAAGACCCCCGTTAGTTGAAGTTTCGTATTTTCAGGATAAATTACCTTTTACAGATTTGTCAAATATAGCATATCAATATAAAGATCTAATATATTATATATATATATTATAATAGATATATATATATATAGTATATATATATTATTGTGTGTGTGTGTGTTGTGTAGTGTGTGTGTGGGTGTGCTGCAGTTTGTGTGTGTGTGTGTGTGTGTGTGTGTGTGTGTGTGTGTGTAGTGTGTGTGTGTGTGTTGTGTGTGTGTGTGTGGTGTGTGTGTGTGTGTGTGTGAGTGTGAGTGTGTGTCAGTGTTTGTGTCAGTGGTGTCGTGTGTGTGTGTGTGTGTGTACTGTGATGGTGTGACACAATGTGCTTGTGTGTGTGAGTGTGTGGGTGTGTTTGTGTGTGTGTGTGTGTGTGAGTGTGGTGCGTGTGCACACTCACACCGCACACGATCACACCACCACCACACGCAGCTGGCGTGTGAGTGTGTGTGTGCGTGTGTGTTTGTGTGTGTGGGAGTGTGTGTGTGTGTGTGTGTGTGTGTGTGTGTGTGTGTGTGTGTGTGAGTGTGTGTGTGCGTGCGTGTGTGTGTGTGTGTGTATATAATCATTGGTTGTTGTTTATGAGCAGTAGTTTTCTCTGGCCTCAGATTGTGCACCCTTGTAAAGTTTCATCAGTGCATTGTTATGGATGTTGGAGCTATGAGCATTTTCAAGTGTATCATGACTGGAAAGCAGAATCACCATCTTATATCCACCATATATCTCAGTCGATAGCCACAGTAGAGTGTGGATATGCATAAAGTGTGGATATTATATGTGGAAATATTGGTCATTTATAGACTTTGGCCAAGTTAAATAGCTCACCTTGGTGTTTGTAAAACACTGAGCAACTAAAACATGATTGCCAACACAATAACACTTGATAAGATGTTAAAGCGCTCCTTAACCATGTAACAATTCACTTGCTCCATAATGTGGGTGTAAGTTTCACCCACCTGTCCCTTTTATTAGGGTCAGTAGCCTGACCAGGTTAAAACTCAGTTTCCCATAGTTCCTTTCTATCACCCTCTGTTCATCCTCTCCCCCCATTGGCTCATTGAGATAACCACTCCTCCAACCTCAGAACTCCTTGGAAGCAAGTACTGGTATTAAAGCTGGCTGGCTAGGCCAGGAGAAACTTCCTTTTCTCGTGAGGAATCCATTTTACAAATAACAGCATATTACTTAATTAACAGTGTAACGTTAACTTTATTTTAGATAAATCCTGGTGCATCCATTTACTCTTTTGATAATCTTGTATTTTTGTCTAAACCTTTCTTTTTTGTTTACATTGTTATTTGTTTAAGTTTAGTTGCTGTTCATGGTCTGTTTAGGGTTTGTTTTTTGGTATTGTGTTCAGTCACCATTTTGTTTTTGATCTTCCTGATATTTTTCCAAACGGCTGTTCACAACTCAACCTGGTACTACTTAACAGACTCACCATTTTCTACGATCGCTATTTTTCATCAATCTTCATCCATCATCAGTACAGGACTATATTTGGGATTTTCTTATATGTTGGTGAGATTATTCCTCTTTTTGTTTGCTGGTTTTTTCTACTTAAGTTTGATACTTTTGTTCCTGTAGTTTTGTTTTTGTTCTTTTGTTACTTTGGATTTCTTGCGCATTGCTTCACTGGACTGGTTAGTCCTAAATTTCATTTATCATCCATTGCCATCAAGACTGTCTTTGTAATTGTTTTCCCTGTTTAATTATTCATTCACCTTTTGTCTTTTTTACCTGTCGGTGTGTTGTTTTTTGTGTTGATATGATGTTTGCATGTGTGTGAGTGTGTGTGTGTGGGTTTGCCCACCGGACACCGCATTCATTTTGTTTTAGTGTTATTTTGTTTGGATGTTTTGTTTAGTTCACTTTACTTTCTTACTCAACTGTACCTTCCACTTAACTAACTGTTCTCTGCAATAAGTTGTTGACCTAATATTTCATTTATTACATTATAGTTCACAAAAATGTTATTAAATTTTTAAATTTGTTTTTAAATTTTTTAAATTAATTTTTTTTTTAAAAACATATTATAATATTTTTTTTTAATAATATTTTTTTTATATATAATAAAATTAAAAAAATAAATTAATTATTTTAATACTAAATAATTTTTTTTAATAAAAAATTAAAAAAAAAAAATTTAAAATTTAAAAATTACAAATTGGCTCAAATGAGAAATTATTTTTAATAATAAATAATTTTTTACCATAAAATTTTAATTATTTTTAAAAGTAAATATATTTTGAATTTGAAAAATAAAAGCTTTATTTGGTGTGAAAATAAAAAAGCAAAAGAACAAATCGTATATATTTAATATATTTTTTTAACAAGTTATGAATTATATTATAATTAAGTTGTAATATTTTAAATCAATATTTAAAATTTAAAAAAATAATATGAGATACAATCTTTTAGATTTATGAAAAAAAATAAAAAATAGTTAATTTATTGATATTCCAAAAATTTTATTAAACTAACCTAAAAATTAATTTTATTTTACAAATTTTTTTGATGTTTATTTAAGAATCTAATTTAAAAGAAAGTTTTTTGGTTTTTCCTTTTAACAATGGATGAAATTTTTTTTTATTAAAAATTATTTTAAAATGTAAAAAGTGTCAATTTTATTTTTGAATCTTATAAAAAAATTTTGATAAAACTTTTTTTTTTAAATGAAAAAAAAAAATAAAAAAAACAAATAAAAAAAAATAAAAAAAAATTTAAATTTTATTTTTCATTGTAATTAAAACATTATAAAAGTAATGGTAAAATTAAATTACATAATTATATAAAAAGTTAATTAAAACAAATTTATGAAATTTTTTTTTTTGTTTAAATTCTTAAAAGTGTTGTTTTGTTGTTGTTTAAAAAAATTTTGAATGGAAATGATTTGAAAGGCAGGTGAAAAAAAAATATATTAATATGTTTTTCTGTAAAATATGTATATAAATTAAATAAAAATAATGGGGGTTAATCACTGGTTTTAAAATGGGTAGAGTAAAAATGGTGGGTGAAAATTTTTTGGGTTTTTAAATGTTTTTGAATATTGTTTAAATTTTTTGTGGTTTGAAGAAAGATTTTTTGGAGTCTTTTGTATGATGTTAAATTGGTGTGTTCAAAAATTATAATATTTTGGAAACTATGTTGGTAATGTGTAAATGTTGTTACATTTAAATTGTCAAATTTAGAAAGAAAAAAATGTGGGTAATTTTTGTGTATTTATTATATGTTTGGGAATTGTTAAATGTATAACTAAATAAAAATTTTGTGAATAGAAGTAATTCTATTTTTTTTTAAACCATTTTTTTTACTTTTGAAAAAAATGGTTATTATAATATAGTAACACTGGTTTTCCCCTTGCCCTTGTTCTTTTGAAAAAAAATTAAATTTTTTTGTGTGGTTATAGGTTTAATTAAAAATGTTTGTAAATAAGTTTAAAAATTAAGTTTTGTAAAGTTTTTGTCAGAATGTTAGTTTTACACACTTGTTATTTAACTTAAATTTTTTTGTGAACAAGCCAAGGTGGGAAAGAATGGAAAGGTTTAATGCAAAGAAATAGAATGTTTGTAGGACTAAAAAAAGTGGGAAGGGTGATAAAAAATGGGTGTGAAAAAAAAAAGGGGGTGAATGGGATACTTAAAATGGTTTGAGTGGATGGGTGTGGAAAAAATGTAAAATATTTAACGGAAATGGTGTGGAACCACAGATAAAAAGTGGGTAAAACAGGAAAAGCAGTAATTCTTGAAGTGGGGGTGGAGAGAAGGATGTGGGTAAAGGTCTACCAATGGAGAACAATGTTAATAGTGATTGGAAGTGGTATTGAGGAATCCATTTTACAAATAACAGCATATTACTTAATTAACAGTGTAACGTTAACTTTATTTTAGATAAATCCTGGTGCATCCATTTACTCTTTTGATAATCTTGTACTTTGTCTAAACCTTTCGTTTTTGTTTACACTGTTACTTGTTTAAGTTTAGTTGCTGTTCAAGGTCTGTTTAGAGTTTGTTTTTTGTAGTGTGTTCAGTCTCCATTTTGTTCCCGATTCTCCTGATATTTTCCAAACGGCTGTTCACCACTCAACCTGGTACTACTCAACAGACTCACCATTTTCTACGATCGCTATTTTTCATCAATCTTCATCCATCATCAGTACAGGACTATATTTGTGACTTCATTATTTGTTGGTGAGATTATTCCTTTTTTGTTTGCTGGTTTTTTCTACTTTACTTTGATACTTTGGTTCCTGTAATTTTGGTTTTGTTCTTTTTGTTACTAATTTTGGATTATTCCTTTTCTTGTTTGCTGGTTTTTTCTACTTTACTTTGATACTTTGGTTCCTGTAATTTTGGTTTTGTTCTTTTGTTACTTTGGATTTCATGCGCATTGCTTCACTGGACTGGTTAGTCCTAAATTTCATTTATCATCCATTGCCATCAAGACTGTCTTTGTGATTGGTTTCCCTGTGTAATTATTCATTCACCTTTGTCTTTTTTACCTGTCGGTGTGTTGGTTTTGTATTGGTGTGGTGTTTGTGTGTGTGTGGGGGTTTATTGGAGGCCCACTGGACACAGCATTCATTTCATTTTAGTGCTAGTTTGTTTGGATGTTTGTTTAGTTCACTTTACTTTCTTACTCACCTGTACCTTCCCCTTAACTAACTGTTCTCTGCAATAAGTTGTTGACCTTATATTTCATTTATTACATTATAGTTCACAATAATAAACCGTTTGTTCGAGAAATTGACACCTCTGACATCCCAGCTTTTGCTGTCTGTCACTCTTGCTGACTTAATTAGTTATAGATATTGGGCCAGTAGTATCTCCTTAGGGTGGACAGTACAACTGCTTCTCAGTTGTGCAGAGTGATTGTTACAACCAGAAATGCATAAAATAGTTGATAAACTTTTACATCAACACATAAATTGTCTGCATTTATTCTAGAACTCTTAAATGTCGAGAAACGGTAAAGGCATCTGACATGTTTAGGATCTAGCAAATTGTCAAAATACACTAATTGGACAAATAATTCTAGAAGGGCCTAAATAATGGATGGGACATCATAGCTCAGAACACAACTAAAAGGATCACCGTGATTCTGCCTCATCACCATGACCAGGTAACCCATTCCATATGCTACTCACCACACATGCGTTGACATTAGATGTAATGCATCATGTTTCCACCCAGTTCTGTCTACTTTGTATATATTTTGTGATTTCCTGTGTGGCTGAAAGCCACTCCCCCAAGCTTTGATCCATCTGCAAATGTTTTAATTCTACTTACATTTTCTCAGTCAATCAATGCATCACTTTAAACCAAACACATGAAAACACTAGCTTCAACTGAGTCAGCTGCCCATCAATGCACAAAAAAGTCAGGTTTCTTCAATAAAAATCTTGGTTTCCCCTAAATAAATAACCATCTCATCTTCAAATCCTTGCACAAGATTGTAATGATCAATCTTTCATATCATCCATTCATTACAAAGGCTGAAGGTGGAACATTTGATCTACATTTTAACCACAGAATTGATTTCTGCAATGGTGACAGCTTCAACTCACACAGATAGTATATGCACCTGAATGAGCACTTTGTTCTGATCAGTGTGGTTAGGGAAAAGGGTCAACTTTTAGCCAATAACAATGCTTATAGTCGCCCATCCTTAAAACAGATTTGTCTTTAAGCATTTTGTGCTTCTTGTTTATGAAAAAGCATTGCCGTGACAACCTTCCCCTGGGGAGTTTCTGTGCAGCAAACTAGGCCGTCACTCGAGAGCCAGCCGTGCACATACACACATGTGTTTCACAGGTAAATATTGTTTTACTACTTATGTTTTTAGAGAATGATCTTAATTATGTTCCGCTCTAATTGCTGCTCTGGTCCTTGAGGCTGAAAAGCGGGGTTTTTTTTCACCCTTCCCTGTCTGAAGGAGCAGAATGAGGCACGCGGACGTGTCTGACTGATTATTGTAATTCATAGGCCTTAATTAGCTGCACAAACCATTAGCTACAATTAGACTGTTACAGAACACTCTGGCATGCGCCTGCACGAGGAGCCCATTCAAAAGGGGGGGGATCAAAGGGGAAGTAGAGAAGGAGGAAAGACAAGGTAGTACTGCAGGCCAAATCCTTTTTACAATATTATACTGTACTTTCAAAACTAAAAAAATATAACTACCTCAAATTACATGGATGCAAATTGCTTCTACTTTATTTTAATTTATAATTTTTTTGTTGTTACTAACATCTAGCTTGTATTTAACATTAATATGAATTACCTTGAATTCATTTTACATTTTTCTGGATGTCTAGTAATTGTTTGGAATTATTTTATGGCTGTATTTTTATTTTATTGAGTCTGGTTTTCTTTGGTCTCTCTTTGTATTAGTGCTGCACTATTGAAATACACCTGTGCTGGTCCTGTGGGGACAAGGTGAATAAATTGAGCTAGAGTAAGCAATGGTGCAAACGTTGCACTGAAGAACATGGTAAATACATTGGTATGGGCCGGAGGAAAACTGCAAAGAGAGAAAGAGAGAAAGTAGACGGGATAGATGTAGAGATCCAGAAGGGAAGGCTGCAGGAGCGCTCACTCCAATTACCTTCTCAATTAGTTACACTGTACATTTCATTCAAAGTCAAATTCCTTTTTTAGTTTTTTTGATTACACATTAATGTGCCTGCAGTCCGCTCAAGTGGAAAGCCTTTACTCAAAGTACAAGTCTGTCTATTGAAGTTGGACACGCATTCTCAATTGTTGCACAGAACTAAGATCTCAGTAGTTGCCCAGTATAAATAATGAAATATTTTTCTCTCTTGATCTGTTGTAAGATGTTTGACATGAATGTTTTATGAAATCAATAGTTTTGACGGATAATATCCATGTTTATTTTTAAGCTCTTTTTTATTTTGTATTGATTGGAAAGTCGAAGCCTGGGCTATCTTGTTTTTATTTTATTTTTTTTCAATTATATTTACTGTTCAAATGTTAAGCAATACAATTTGCCTGTTGAGCGACTTTTGCTCTACAAACTTTGCAGTGCAAAATGTCCTTGACTCCTTTTCCAAACTTTTTCCCTGTTTTAAATTTGAGGTCAGCGTATTCACGGCACTAATCCTCAATAGCTATTCTTTTGAGATCCATTATTGAAATAGAACAAACTCCGTTACTGTACAGTGCTGTGTTGAGCCGGTCATCACAAACGTAATTACATTTATGCTCTTCCTCAACTTTGGCGTCAACGTAATGACTGCTGCGTAAATGATCTGCAGGGACAGGATCAGTGGGACTGAAGAGACTGTGACACACTACACTGTATGTTAGACTGATTTCATGTTACCAGTTTGAGGGTGTAGTGCTGTGAACCTCATTCAGAGACCTATATTTGCACTGATTATTCATTATTAGCTTGGCATTCTCATCCAGAGAGTGATAAACCACTACAGCACACAATCTATTTCGTGAGAGGAAAATAAACTGGCACTGTTACAGACATTTTAAAAAGTCAAATGCTGACATGTCACGTGAACCTGAGAACCTGTAGGTGAAACTCACCAGCATAGGAAAACATAAAGATCCCATTGACTTTCACAAGGGGCATGATAAAGAGTGTCCATACAACCTGCTGTGACCATGACAACCAAGTCAGCCTCCAGCATGTTCCTGGAACGGTTTGCACAAGAATCATCACTGGAAAGCACCACTCCTGCCTCAAGCAGGTCTAGATCAAGGCTTTAGACATGCACACCGGATTGTGATATGCAACAGATAAGCATTACTAAAGTGGCCTAAATAACAGAAACACTCAACACTACAAAAGACACATCCATTTCCACTTGAGCAATGCACCAGGAGCTATGCATTGTGGGTTGCGGTAGCAGGTCACTTAGTGTAGTTTACAACATTACTGCTGTGCTATTCTTTCAACACTAAAATGATGTAAGTCTGCCTCCTGTTGTTAAAATGTGTAGCTCTATTGTTTTTGACCAATAAGACAACACGCTCTTGAATTTGAGTTTTGAGAACTGAACTGTCAAAATGTTTAATATCAAGATAATTATGGAGTAATCTGGCCAACACAGACATTAAAAAAAAAACAACAACAAATTGAATGTATAAGTAAAGGGCTGCAGATAAAGTCTAATAGCTTTTTTTAGTACTACCTGTTATTAATTACCTATTACATACTACCTGTTAAATTGCATCACTTTTTCAACTGAAGACCTCATAAATTAAAATAGAATGTGTGAATCATTCTAATGCACATTCTAGAACCTTCTTTCAGCTGCAAATAGATGCCTAGATAGCACAAGTTTAGGATCATGCAGAGAAATAAACAAACAAACACCTGATACCCATATGGCTGTAGCGGTTGTATGTTAACATAATCATGATTACCTACTGTCAGTACAGCAGCCAAACAAAAGCAGGCTGATGCCAGTTTAGCCTTGGCAGTAAATGCAGAATTGCTTGATTTTTCTCAATTGCGGTACTAAAAGATCTAAACTTCAAAGAGCATTTTGTGCTGGCTCTCTGTAGAAAAACAGACAAACCCCATCAAGTTTGTAGGTTGTATTTCCAGTTGCTCTTTTTAAACTGTTGTAAATATAGATTTTGTCATTGACTGTAGAAAACTGCCTGCTAGGTATTGTATTGTACCATGCCTTTGCCTTTAGAATGGCCTAAAATTACTATAGCCTAAATCTAAGTACCTGTCTTGGATTGCTACAAAAGAGCATACCGGTATTTTAAAGTTCTGCTTCATGGTTCATTACTTCAGAGTGTTGCCTTCCTGTTCAGTTGCATTATGGGGTGCGCTCTAGCACAGCATACCTGATTTGGTCTGTGAAGAACCTTGCAGCTGATTCTGTGGTTCTGGAGCACCAGAGAGTCAGAGGGTCTGTTCATGAAGTCGTTCCATTTTTAAACATTTTAAAGTAGGGATACAAGAGCTTAACTCCATGCCTTGTACATTAAAGTAAATAACATCAATTATCATGCAAAGAAGGGGAGTGCTGTCACCCACCTCACAATGACTTTACCTTTCTCTATAACAGGTGGGCTACCTATACACCCCCTAGCTGAATCAAAGGAATGAACGCTGGTGGTGAAAGAAAAATGATTCAATAAATGAAGTGTGTTATCAAACTGAGGGGGAAAAGCCACTGCTGGTTTTTTTTGTTTGTTTTGTTTTTTTTAGCAATTTACACCAATTATCCAAATAAACCACCAACAACAGGTGGTAAATGCCATTCAGGGAGCTAGTTTGGGTTTGGTTGTTTATCCACAGGGCAGGGATATCACAATCAGTGGGAATGTGATCTTCCTCACACTGTCTCACAAGCATGCCACAAGCTTGCCCTGGAGGGGCCACCAGGTAACAGGTGACGGAGCACTTCAGTCCTCTTGCTCAGGTGATTTTCAGCCATAGGCAGGCCGTGGGTTTAGATATAGATTTAAACCTGGGATCCTGAATGTTGTCTCAATATCTTTAGCTATTGTTTTCCTCCCTGTCTCATTCAAGACTTCACACTTTCTTTGACAAGTGGCCCCATTTCTCCCTGAAGGTTAAATTAAAAAGCGTGCACTTCAGGAATGCAGTTTTCTTATGGATTGTCTGTTAGGATGAGAAGATAATTCATTTAAAAAAGAGGGTGAAAAAAGACAAAGCAGGTGGCATAAGTGGAAGGGCAAAGTTAAAGTGCGGTATTTTATTCTGTGAGTGCCTCAGGAAGGCAGTCCTCAAAGCGCCCCAAGCAAGGTATATTGCAGCAGATTTGAAATGCAACAATCAATTCCCACTGGAGTGCATTGCAGCCCAGGTCTGCCCCCCAGTGGAGTAGCCTCCAACAAACAGCAACTCAGCCTGATTTCCTGACTGACAGTCAGGTTGCTAAAGACAATGTTACGCACACTTTAAGAACTGAGGACTGGGAGCCAGGAGGCAGTGTCATTTAGTAGAGCTGAGGACTGGGAGGCAGTGTAGTTTAGTGTTTAGAATGAGGACTGGGAGACAGGATGCAGTGTGGTCTAGTGGTTAGAAGTGAGGACTGGGAGGCAGTGGGTCTAGTGGCTAGCCGAGAACTGGCAAGCAGTGTAGTCTAGTGGTTAGAGCTGAGAACTGACATTTTATAGCACATTTTATATCAAGTTTTATTTATTTATTTATGCCAGATTCTAGTTTCATGTTGATTGCTAAATTCATGCTTAATTTCATCTTTGAAGGAAGTCTTGTGAAGCATCATATGTAGCTGGTCAAGCAAATAAAGCTGGAGGATCCTCACATGGAGTAACTGAACTCACAAACAATCAGGACAGTTGCAAACACCCCCAAAAAGTAACAGAACTATTAAAGGTCTTCAAAACTATTTACATTTGAATAGACACGCGTGCAGACTGAAAGGATTGGATAACCTTTGTCCCTGAAGGTGATGCCTTGACGCTGTTACACAATGAGCATCAAACATTCTCTGTTCCTCATGGCATGCAGAAATGATCCCTGTTTTCCTGTTTCATCCCTCTGTCTGCGTGAAGCACAGCTTGTAGCAGAAATGATCCCTGCTTCATTGTTTCATCCCTCTGTTTGCGTGAAGCACAGCTTGCAGCAGAAATGATCCCTGCTTCCTTGTTTCATCCCTCTGTCTGCGTGAAGCACAGCTTGCAGCAGAAATGATCCCTGTTTTCCTGTTTCATCCCTCTGTCTGCGTGAAGCACAGCTTGCAGCAGAAATGATCCCTGCTTCCTTGTTTCATCCCTCTGTCTGCGTGAAGCACAGCTTGCAGCAGAAATGATCCCTGCTTCCTTGTTTCATCCCTCTGTCTGCGTGAAGCACAGCTTGCAGCAGAAATGATCCCTGCTTCCTTGTTTCATCCCTCTGTCTGCGTGAAGCACAGCTTGCAGCAGAAATGATCCCTGCTTCCTTGTTTCATCCCTCTGTCTGCGTGAAGCACAGCTTGCAGCAGAAATGATCCCTGCTTCCTTGTTTCATCCCTCTGTCTGCGTGAAGCACAGCTTGCAGCAGAAATGATCCCTGCTTCCTTGTTTCATCCCTCTGTCTGCGTGAAGCACAGCTTGCAGCAGAAATGATCCCTGCTTCCTTGTTTCATCCCTCTGTCTGCGTGAAGCACAGCTTGCAGCAGAAATGATCCCTGCTTCCTTGTTTCATCCCTCTGTCTGCGTGAAGCACAGCTTGCAGCAGAAATGATCCCTGCTTCATTGTTTCATCCCTCTGTCTGCGTGAAGCACAGCTTGCAGCAGAAATGATCCCTGCTTCTTTGTTTCATCCCTCTGTCTGCGTGAAGCACAGCTTGCAGCAGAAATGATCCCTGCTTCCTTGTTTCATCCCTCTGTCTGCGTGAAGCACAGCTTGCAGCAGAAATGATCCCTGCTTCATTGTTTCATCCCTCTGTCTGCGTGAAGCACAGCTTGCAGCAGAAATGATCCCTGCTTCCTTGTTTCATCCCTCTGTCTGCGTGAAGCACAGCTTGCAGCAGAAATGATCCCTGCTTCCTTGTTTCATCCCTCTGTCTGCGTGAAGCACAGCTTGCAGCAGAAATGATCCCTGCTTCCTTGTTTCATCCCTCTGTCTGCGTGAAGCACAGCTTGCAGCAGAAATGATCCCTGCTTCCTTGTTTCATCCCTCTGTCTGCGTGAAGCACAGCTTGCAGTAGAAATGATCCATGCTTCCTTGTTTCATCCCTCTGTCTGCGTGAAGCACAGCTTGCAGCAGAAATGATCCCTGCTTCCTTGTTTCATCCCTCTGTCTGCGTGAAGCACAGCTTGCAGCAGAAATGATCCCTGCTTCCTTGTTTCATCCCTCTGTCTGCGTGAAGCACAGCTTGCAGCAGAAATGATCCCTGCTTCCTTGTTTCATCCCTCTGTCTGCGTGAAGCACAGCTTGCAGCAGAAATGATCCCTGCTTCCTTGTTTCATCCCTCTGTCTGTGTGAAGCACAGCTTGCAGCAGAAATGATCCCTGCTTCATTGTTTCATCCCTCTGTCTGCGTGAAGGACAGCTTGCAGCAGAAATGATCCCTGCTTCATTGTTTCATCCCTCTGTCTGCGTGAAGCACAGCTTGCAGCAGAAATGATCCCTGCTTCCTTGTTTCATCCCTCTGTCTGCGTGAAGCACAGCTTGCAGCAGAAATGATCCCTGCTTCATTGTTTCATCCCTCTGTCTGCGTGAAGCACAGCTTGCAGCAGAAATGATCCCTGCTTCCTTGTTTCATCCCTCTGTCTGCGTGAAGCACAGCTTGCAGCAGAAATGATCCCTGCTTCCTTGTTTCATCCCTCTGTCTGCGTGAAGCACAGCTTGCAGCAGAAATGATCCCTGCTTCCTTGTTTCATCCCTCTGTCTGCGTGAAGCACAGCTTGCAGCAGAAATGATCCCTGCTTCCTTGTTTCATCCCTCTGTCTGCGTGAAGCACAGCTTGCAGCAGAAATGATCCCTGCTTCCTTGTTTCATCCCTCTGTCTGCGTGAAGCACAGCTTGCAGCAGAAATGATCCCTGCTTCCTTGTTTCATCCCTCTGTCTGCGTGAAGCACAGCTTGCAGCAGAAATGATCCCTGCTTCCTTGTTTCATCCCTCTGTCTGCGTGAAGCACAGCTTGCAGCAGAAATGATCCCTGCTTCCTTGTTTCATCCCTCTGTCTGCGTGAAGCACAGCTTGCAGCAGAAATGATCCCTGTTTTCTTGTTTCATCCCTCTGTCTGCGTGAAGCACAGCTTGCAGCAGAAATGATCCCTGCTTCCTTGTTTCATCCCTCTGTCTGCGTGAAGCACAGCTTGCAGCAGAAATGATCCCTGCTTCCTTGTTTCATCCCTCTGTCTGCGTGAAGCACAGCTTGCAGCAGAAATGATCCCTGCTTTCTTGTTTCATCCCTCTGTCTGCGAGAAGCACAGCTTGCAGCAGAAATGATCCCTGCTTCCTTGTTTCATCCCTCTGTCTGCGTGAAGCACAGCTTGCAGCAGAAATGATCCCTGCTTCCTTGTTTCATCCCTCTGTCTGCGTGAAGCACAGCTTGCAGGGTAATATGATGAAATCTCTATATCTCTCTTAGAACTTGGCCATTCTCATGGAAAAATAATAGAGACAAAATCTGTTCATCTGAAGGGTCATCCTGCCAAGTCTCCCATGCTGACAGGCTGATGACTCTCTCTTGCTTCCAGGCTGCTCTGCATTCGAAGGGCTTGGCACCCTCACCTGTTGGGTTCCTATAGGTTAATAGTACTGGTGGAATCTATTGCATCTCCAGCAACAGAAAGGGGGTTTTGACTACTGGCTGACCTGTGGCTGGTAGCTGGATTCAGGCTATTATTAAACCTGCAGAGTAAATTATACCCCTGATGTGAGAAGGATGGGAGAGGATGATTCCACTGTTTAGGATATACGAGGTAGATCAGTATTTTGACATTGAGAAAATAGTCAATAAGAAGGTATAAGAACATAGTATACGGTTATCAGCAGTAATAAATGACCAACTGCCCTGAGGCCTGGGTTGAGGTTTGAGTGGTTCAATTAAACAATAAAGAACCTGGTTAGAATCTGGTCTGGAACCAGTCCATTGCTGGTGTAGTTTCTCCTTTTGAGGTGGGGTGCAGGTGGATTACCCTACAGGGTGATGAAGAACAGTCACATTGTGTATGAAGGAGTTTGGTGTAATTTCCCACAGTTAGGAGAGCAATACGAGCAGCAATGACAGTACAGCACAGAGACTATCACAGCCTAACATTATGACTGGATTTCTGGGGAGCACTTTTCTATGAATGCATGAAAGTAACACATTATGAAGAAGAAAAAGAAGAAGACTTCAAGCTGACCTCAAGTCGGTTTCTTTTTTGGTGAAGGGAGTACAGAACAGAACTGCAAAAATAAGTACATTTCATTGTTCACAAAGAGTCAATCAATACTGGGAATTGATCACTTTTAACCACAGACTGTTAGTGTCAATTGTAACCTTGAGGTTTTGTGCTTTCCTCTTAGCTCAGGCATTTAACAAAGACAGCTATGCCTCGCTGTCACAAAGACGGCTGTAGTGGGTGACATCAGACCAGAACCAGGAACCAACAAATAAACAATAGAGAGGTGGAGTTTGGTGAAGCTGAGCGATTGTTTGCGCTCAGCATTTAATAATGAACAGACAGAAAATAAAAGGTTGTAAAGACAAAAAAAACATAGGACACGGCACTTTCGCCAAAATAAAGAGACAAACAAAACGGACTACACAGACAAACACGGTGAGCTGATATTTTAACTCTTACTTTGATTATTTCTTCCGTCTCCAATCCCGTTCTCCACTCATTGAACACACAACCCTGAGTGAGTGAAAACATGCTTCTTTTATGCAGCTGTACCGAGACTCAATTGCTAATCAATCATTCAATTGGAGTCGAGGTACAACTGCACATGAATTAATAAAGTGCAATTCCCCATGCTCTCATATTACATTTTACTTGCACGTGAAGTGCTGTGCTGTGCAAACCCGTTTATATCCCGTGTACCAATGACTATACACCAAGATTAACACACAACACGCAACATATAACACTGAAATACACACAGGGGTGGGCATCAATGCCACATCTTATTCATAACTCTTAACAGCAATTTAGAACTATGTTTAACCCTGTAAGAGACAGGACTGTGTGGCAGTGCTGCAGTCAAGGCAGGAAATGCACTTTCAATTACAAAACAAATAAACAATGAAACAAACACAATACAAACTAAATTCACTCAAGCTGTGACCAAACAAAGAGCACAAGCAGCTGCAGCTCTCGCCCCTGCTCCTCTTTTGTATGTGCTTGAAGCTGAATTGGCAATTAATTAACCAATTTAGCTTGACCACATTCTCATGTGTTTATTTTAGGCAGGGTGGTTTTCTTAACTCCTTCCTGCCAACCCCACAACCTACACCT
Source organism: Polyodon spathula (assembly GCF_017654505.1). Classification (NCBI taxonomy): domain Eukaryota; kingdom Metazoa; phylum Chordata; class Actinopteri; order Acipenseriformes; family Polyodontidae; genus Polyodon; species Polyodon spathula. Next base: position 1,465,188 of record NC_054534.1, read on the forward strand.
ACCTTTACATACACTGGGCACCTGGCCTGCCACAAGGGCAATGAAGGGAACCAAATCTGTAACATTCGACAAAGAAGAATGGAAGGGGAGAAGGGGGGCTAGTTTGAGGCTTTCACAATCTTTGAAGGACTTGTAAACATTTTGAGATTAACCAGCTAGTAGGAATGGAACAAGCACTGATTTATTAAAAAAAAAAAAAAAAACCTGCAAGTTTTGTGACAAATGATTGTTTTTCATAAAGTCATAAGAATATTGCTTGCACTCTTCCCAGCTCTGGAACAACATTTCCCAAAGCTTTTTAAATTGTGCAAACTTGTTACAGATTTGAAATTGAATCAACCTCTTCTGTTACCTTAAAAAAAACACATCTTAAATGTCAGTGTCTACAGGAGAGAGCAATCACAATGTATCCTGCAGTCCCTTATAAAAGTTTAGCATGGTATTTTTGCAGTTTTCTCTTCCTTTTCTCTTGGTTATACTCTGCATTTACCATAGTGAACCCTGGTTTGCTATCTTTATTAATATGCTTTACCATACCTCACTATTCTTTACAATGCTTACCAATGCTTTCACTGTGCTTCATTCCACTATGCTATGCTTTTACGGTACAATGGTATACTTTTATATGGGGTCCCCTCTTCTGATCTTGTCATCTGATTTCCTGATTCCGATAAATGAAGGTCACCTGAAACCAAGCAGGTCTTAAAGAGCAGGCAACTTTCTTGTTCTTTCTTCTAAAACAGACCTCAAATATTAACTCTGGCACCAGTTATCCCAGTAAGTGGCATTGGATTTTTAAAGAATATGTCTCATACCACTTAACTTGTTAAGCCTTATATTAAGAGAGCAATGTATTAAAGAGTCCTCCCTATTGCTCTCCAATACAATTAGCAACCATATTATATAGGATATAGCTTGAGAGGGAGGCCAACCTGTTTAATGAAACTACACAAGCTCTTTGATAATGCTCCATTTACACCTGCTATTCATTTTAATATTCTCTGTATGATAGGAAAAGGGAGAGCTTTACTGATAAGGCTTAGAAGAAACATTTCTTTCTGGGTACAGGAGTTGTTTGTGTATGCTGGTAGATAGCTAGTAACACAGATTGATTTACACCCTGACTGGAGGAGTGTTTTTGTCCTTTGTGTTGTGTTTTCACAGATTAATAGGGTCATCACAGATGTTGTGGAAGCACCAGCCTTTTTATAAATCTCATGTCATTCCTTCCCCTCAGTGCATGGTCACATTCTGGTAAAGACATGACCTCATGGAGTGTGGGGAGCACATGGTCACATTCTGGTAAAGACATGATCTCAGGAGTGTGGGGAGAGCATGGTCATGTTCTGGTAAAGGCATGACCTCACGGAGTGTGGGGAGAGCATGGTCACGTTCTGGTAAAGACATGACCTCACGAAGTGTGGGGAGCGCATGGTCACGTTCTGGTAAAGGCATGACCTCACTGAGTGTGGGGAGAGCATGGTCACGTTCTAGTAAAGGCATGACCTCACGGAGTGTGGGGAGCGCATGGTCACGTTCTGGTAAAGGCATGACCTCACTGAGTGTGGGGAGAGCATGGTCACGTTCTGGTAAAGGCATGACCTCACGGAGTGTGGGGAGAGCATGGTCACGTTCTGGTAAAGGCATGACCTCACGGAGTGTGGGGAGCGCATGGTCACGTTCTGGTAAAGGCACGCCCTCATGGAGTGTGTAATAATAATAATAATAATAATAATAATAATAATAATAATAATAATAATACTAATAATAACAATAACGAAGAGTGTAAAATACATATATAAAAAGGCATTTCATTTTTAGAGTCATCACTGTCAAAGCTGCTGAAATGCAGTTAGTGTTGCTGATTCTATATGACTGCTGCTTCTTGAAAGCTAGCACTTAATAATTGACTGGATAGCCCACACCGTGAATGTTTCATGATACACCATATAAATAATAAATGTGTAACAAATTGTACTGCCAAGCCACTTCACAGCAATTATACACCCGATATATAGTCGCTGGGTAGCTCTCTGAAGCAAGCTGCTACAGCTTATTAACTGATTTCACCACATATTATTAAGGTACCATGTTTAATATGTTTCATGTAAGGCTTCCTGCTGCAAGTTACATTTGATATGCTATGACAGAAAGCTTTATCCTGACCCACTTGTGCACATATCAGTTTTTGTAAATCAGTTTTGTCAAAGGCTGCATAACAATATAAACCTATGATGGCTTAAGTCAAATAGACAGCATACATTTAAATATATAGTGGCATCAATACATTCAGTTACACTAAGTTTTAATATCCATGGATATGTTAAGGTATATTTAAGTTCAGCGGTTTTGAGCCATCTGCATTAAGTGTTACTTAAGCATGCTTCGCACGGGACTAACCACCAGATACAGGACATCTAGTAACCTCCCAACATGGATCAGTATTTATCATGAAGAGTCGGTAAATTCAAAATAAAATGCAATGTTGTGACCAGAGAATGTGCTTTTGTGCATGATTTGTAAACAATGAACCAGGTGTAAATCACTCATTTTGTTGTGCCTTCTTTTCCAAAGGCTAGAATAACGATGCTATCCTTTTTGTGATATGTATTTCCATTCTAGTCGACTAGAATGTTTTATATTTTAACTCATCCCCTGGAGTAAGGAAACACAGGACGCTTGAGTTTGAAATTTTACAGATGGTCCCAGTGTCCTGTAAAAAAAATCAGAGGACCTATCTGCATAATTTGGACGGTTTGCACAGGATTAAATTTCACTGTTCGATAAATATTCCGAAAGCACCTGTTTCTATGGTGATTTTTAGTTCCATGCGAATCAGACAAAAAGTAAAAGACAAACAAAACTCAGGACACGGCACTGGCAGCCAAAACAAAGAGACAAACAAAAATGAACTACACAGACACACACGGTGAGCTGCTATTATTATATATGTTACTTTTTTACTTTCTCCTCTCCACACCGTTCTCTACTCACCGAACACACAACCTCAAGTGAGTAAAAGCATGCTGCTTTTATACAGCTGTACCGAGACTCGATTGCTAATCAATCATTCAATTGGAGTCAATTGGAGTTACGTGAATTAATAAGTGCAATTCCCCGTGCTCACATATTATTACATTTTACCTGCACGTGAAGTGCTGTGCAATCCTCGACACTAAATATGAATATACATTTTAAACACTCTTGCGCATACCTCATATTACATCCCATGTACCAATGACTATACACCAACATTAACACACAACATGCAACATGCAACACAGAAACACACAGGGGCGGGGCAACATGGCCACAACATTGCTAGCGCATTAGCTTTGTAAAGCTGAAATCCTGTTCTTACTGTATTTAACCCAAGTTTAGGTCACGCTACACCGTATACAATGCTAATTGTACAGTGTGTATGTATTGGTATTTAATTTATCTCAACAAACGCTATTTCATGAATAAAAAAAGGTATTTAGATTTATTGGCAATTTTTGTCTACAATTTAACAATCGCATTCTATTATGATCTATACATACACACACCAGCAGTGCAGCTGTATTTTTGCCCCTTTCACATTTTACTGCAATCTAATATTGGCCTTTATTTAAAAAAAAAAAAAAAAAGATGATTACCATACAGCAAAGTTCATGCCTGTTGGAAAAATGCTTGCATTATTTTGAACGATTTGAGACTATAAAACAAAACCATTCCATCAGTAAGCAAATAAATAGAAGTGTGAGAAAAAACCATTTATGAATAAGTTTGAAATGTAATAGCCAAAGAATCAATCCTTCAGTTATCCCTCTGCACCAAGGGCTTGAGTAATGGTTTTAATAGCTGGGTGCTGGCCCCACGGATAAGATATAAACTATGATGTAACTGGAAAACATCATTCTAATTTAAGACATTTTATAGACCAGATATCATCATAGACAAAGTCAAATGCCTCAGTTAAATGCAGGAATATTGATCTGCTCTCTGAAGCAGGCAAAGATTGTGAAACGTCGTTGTGAATGATGATTGTTTCATGTATTGAATATTTCGGGCATGCCTGCCTGCCTGTCAGTGAGAAAATGACCAGCATCCATATGGTATTTCGTCATAGCCCATGACATTTCTGGGAAAGATAAAATATTTGTATTGATTGTCCGTCTGTTTCATTGAAAATAAAAATTTTGTATTTGTCTAGATGGCCATTCCTTCAAAATGTAACTTTTGTTATAGTGTATATGTCAACAATATCTCTTAGTGGCAGCCCATGCCATAATCACGCACTGTATGAGGATGGGGTTATCACCCCACTTGGGCTTGCCATTAGTTTGACATCAGTGACCTTTCTGTGCAATAAACATGTAATGTGTTACTGTAATCTGATTACATTTTTCAGTAACTTGCAACTATAATGGTTTCTTTTTCAGTGACACCATATAACATTGTATGTGAAAAAATTCCATCTGATGCATAGCATGACAATCAGAAAGTTCTTCAACAGCACAAGTCAAACCTTTTGAAGGCACTTTTTATATCATTTTGATAGAAAATGGCGTCACAGGGGTAACGAGTTGGTCCAAGAGCTGGATCTGCAACCTGATCAAACTGAAAACAGAAAATATCTTTGTAAAAAATAAACTGTGCCTGAGAAGTATTTGTAACTAGTTGCAATTTTGTTCAAGTAACTTCTAACTGTAATGGATTAACTTCCCCAACACTGTACACAAGGGATTCCAACTGGATTCTTTTCCGTTCCAGCTCTGAACCGAACGTGAATTTTCGGTTCCGGTTCCCAAAGTTCCGAACTGCATTTCTGTTTCCTTACAGTTTGAACTAAATGAAATACTGGTTAATATGGTTCAATTTCTTTTCTAGCCAAGTAGGCTATTGTTCATAGGTCTTCATTTTCTCGAATTAAGCAAAAAAGAATGAAATACTGGATGGGTAGGGTTTATAAGCCAGGGTAGTATATGCAGCATCAACTGATCCCCTATATGCTGTATTGCCTGAATAAAAGGGATATACAGTATATATGCAACGTCTCCACCTTTTTCAGCTATGATGATCTGAATACCTGTTGGGCAGTTTCATTTTATACCTCCGAGTTTATTTTTAATTAATGAGTCGTAAGATACATTAGTTGAAACAGTAGGCACTACTAATGACATCTGAAAAATAATTTGGGCAACAGCAGTAAAACGCATTATTAACCAGCCAGGCATGAGGTATTTTGCTTTATTACAGCAGCTTAGATTCACTCAAGTACCAGTTTTCTGCGCATGGAAACCACATTTTCACAAAATTTACTAGTAATCTTCAAAAACAGCACGTGTACTTTACGCATAACTAATTTACATATCAACCGCCACCTTTCCCATTCATTTGCATGAAGTCAGGTGAAAAGCCTGGTTTACTTGAGTAAAATAAATGGAGCGAACGGAAACCCAAAAAAGCATTTTACATGAGGGATTTTTCTCTTGTAAATGTCTCGAGTTAAAAAAAAACTAAAACTTGCGCTGAAACCCCATGATTGTTAGCATCGGTATGCACATTTCACAGTATGACATACAACACATGTAACATGTACTCACGTGCACCTTTTCAACATCTTTTGGATGTAACAATGAACATAAAGCACTGAACAATGAAATCATGAATCGTTAAATGATTGCGAATACAACTAAATAAATTTGTTATACAATAAACCCTGCTGTTTAAAATGTGTAAACTGTATTCTTTACAGTCAGAAATCCTGGACTCCACATGTCGCATCCTACCTTCTTTAAATCAAGCAATGTGTTCGTCTGACCACAGCATGTGTGATTTCTGCCTGCGCATCAGAGAACTGCAGATCAGTTTATGGATGAGCCAATAGCGCCTTCATCTCCAGAGATCAAGTTCACATACAAAGTATAAAAAGGAAGCCGGCCCGAGCATTCCAATCAATGCCTTGTTCGCAGTAAAGCCTCGTGATATTTTTCTGCGCACTCGTTTGATTACAGCACTTGTTTTATAAAGGCAGCTCATGATATGTTATCTTTTCGATTGATTATGAACATTAGAAATAGCAAACAGCATCAACTTCAGACTAAGAAAGTGACATCATGTCATTACAGATCAGCCACAACATAAGAAAGTTTACAAATGAGAGGAGGCCATTCGGCCCATCTTGCTCGTTTGGTCGTTAGTAGTTTATTGATCCCAGAATCTCATCAAGCAGCTTCTTGAAGGATCCCAGGGTGTCAGCTTCAACAACATTACAGGGGAGTTCCAGACCCTCACAATTCTCTGTGTAAAAAAGTACCTCCTATTTTCTGTTTTGAATGCCCCTTTTTCTAAACTCCATTTGTGACCCCTGGTCCTTGTTTCTTTTTTCAGGTAGAAAAAGTCCCTTGGGTCGACATTGTCAATACCTTTTAGAATTTTGAATGCTTGAATTAGGTCATCGCGTATTCTTTGTTCAAGACTGAACAGATTCAGTTCTTTTAACCTGTCTGCATATGACATGCCTTTTAAACCCAGAATAATTCTGGTTGCTCTTCTTTGCACTCTTTCTAGAGCAGCAATATCCTTTTTGTAACGAGGTGACCAGAACTAAACACAATATTCAAGATGAGGTCTTACTAATGCATTATAAAGTTGTAACATTCCCTTGATTTAAATTCAACACTTTTCACAATGTATCCGAGCATCTTGTTGGCCTTTTTTATAGCTTTCCACATTGTCTAGATGAAACCATTTCAGAGTCAACAAAAACCCTGAGGCCTTTTTCATAGATTCCTTCAATTTCAGTATCTCCCATATGATATTTATAATGCACATTTGTATTGCCTGCATGCAGTACCCTACACTTTTCTCTATTAAATGTCATTTGCCATGTGTCTGCCCACTTCTGAATCTTGTCTACATCATTTTGAATGACCTTTGCTGCTACAACAGTGTTTGCCACTCCTCCTATTTTAGTGTCTTCTGAATTTAACAAGTTTGTTTACTATACCAGAATCTAAATCATTAATGTAGATTAGAAATAGTAGAGAACCTAATATTGATCCCTGTGGTACTCCACTGGTTACCTCACTCCATTTTGAGGTTTCTCCTCTAATCAGTACTTTCTGTTTTCTACATGTTAACCACTCCCTAATCCATGTACATGTGTGTCCTTGAATCCCTACAGCGTTCAGTTTGAAAATTAATCTTTCATGCAGGACTTTGTCAAAAGCTTTCTGGAAATCAAAACAAACCATGTCATATGCTTTGCAATTATTCATTTTCGATGTTGCATCCTCAATAAAATCAAGCAGATTAGTTAGACACGATCTCCCTTTCCTAAAACCATGTTGACTGTCTCCCAGGATACTGTTACTGTATAGGCAATTTTCCATTCTGGATCTTATTATAGTTTCCATAAGTTTGCATATAATAGAAGTCAGGCTTACTGGTCTGTAGTTACCTGATTCAGTTTTGTTTCCCTTTTTGTGGATCGGTATTACGTTTGCAATTTTCCAGTCTGTCGGTACCACCCCTGTGTCAGGAGACTGCTGCATGATCTTGGTTAGCGGTTTGTAAATTACTTCTTTCATTTCTTTGAGTACTACTGGGAGGATCTCATCCGGCCCAGGGGATTTGTTTATTATAAGAGCTCCTACTCCCTTTAACACTTCTGCCTCAGTTATGCTAAAGTTATTTAAAACTGGATAGGAACTGGATGACATGTGGGGCATGTTGTCAGTATCTTCCTTTGTAAAAACTTGTGAAAAGTAATGATTTAATACATTTGCTATTTTTTTATATTATGCCATTTGTATAAATGGCAATATTTTGCCATTTGTATCTCTTAAACATTTAATCTCCTCTTTGAATGTTCTCTTGCTGTTGTAATATTGGAAAAAACATTTTGGAATTGGTTTTAGCTCCCTTATCAATGTTCATTTCTATTTCTCTCTTGGCCAACGTCCTTTTTGACTTGCGTTTGCAGTTCCGTGTACTCTTTCTGTGTACTTTGTTTTTGGTCCCTTTTAAACGCTCTGTAAAGTGCCTTTTTTCGCTGAATATTTTAATTTTAATTGATCTATTAAACCATTTTGCCAATTTAGTTTTACATTTAGATTTGTCTACTTTAGGGATGTAATTGTTTTGCTCCTCTAGTACTACATTTTTGAAGAACAACCATCCTTTCTCTGTGGATGTTTTCTCTATTTTACTCCAATCTACTTCTGTTAGTCTCTGTTTCATCCCTTCATAGTTTGCTTTTCTAAAATTGTAAACCTTAGCTTTAGTCATTACTTTTTGGGTTTCAAAAAGCACTTCAAATGAGACCATGTTGTGGTCTTGCCTTGACAAATTGTGTTAGGAAGCAGTCATTTGTCATTTCCACCATTTCAATTTTGTCTGTCGTGCTACCCACTGGGTTTTCCCATTTTATATGGGGGAATTTGAAATCCCCCATTAGTATGGCTTCTCCTTTGCTACACGCATTTCTAATATCATTGTATAACAGATTATTTTGCACACCATCTGAATCTGGAGGGCTATAGCATGCTCCTATGCCCTTGGAATTTTTGTCTGTTATTCTGACCCATATTTATTCAGCTTTGTTTTCTTTGTCCATATTTAACACCTGGGCTTCAAGACTGTTTCTTATGTATAGCGCTACCCCTCCTCCTCTTCTGTCCTGCCTGTCTTTCCTATACAGTGTATACCCACTAATATTATATTCGTCCCCATCACTTTCAGACAACCAAGTTTCTGCAACACCTATCATATCATAGTTACTAGTTAGTGCAGTAGCTTCAAGTTCTAACATTTTTTTTCTGATACTTCTAGCATTTAGATAAATACATTAAATGGCTGTCTTACCTTAGTTGTTGTCCTTGTTTTGATGTGGTCTCCCATTTGTTTTTTTGTTGATTTCTCCCCCCTTCCTTTCTAGTTTAAATGCTTCTGAACCTGCTTGAGGATCTTTTCTCCAAGTAGATTGGTTCCCTTTTTATTTAAGTGCAGTCCGTCCCGTCTATACAGGTAGTTCTTATTGTAGAATGTGGTCCAGTGACCAAGATAGGTGAAGCCTTCCCGTGTGCACCACGTCTTCAGTCATGCGTTTAGATTAATTATTTCCAGCTGTCCATATGGTCCTTTGCAAGGTGCCAGCAGTATCCCAGAAAATACCACAGTTTTGTTCTTGTCTTTTAATTTCCTTCCTAGATCTCTGAATTTGTTTTGCAAGGATTTTGGTCTGTCTCTTCCAATGTTGTTTGTACTGATGTGGACGACTACTACCGGGTCATCTCTTGTTCGTTCTAGGAGCCTGTCCACGTTCTCAGTGATGTGCGTGACGGAGGCTCCCGGAAGACAGCACACTGTTGTAGTAAGGGGGTCCAAACTGCAAACTGAACTTGCTGTGTTTTTCAATATGGACTCCCCAACAATCATGACTTCCCTTCTTTTTGCTGTCTGGCCACCACTGTTAATAGGGTCCTGGATGTTGTTCCTTTTGTTCACTTGATGTTGGTTTTGCTCATCAAAATTTTCAAGAAGCTCAAATTTGTTGGTTGTTTTGTTTTCTGGTGGTTGTGTTTGACGAAGTTTCTTTTTTCCCTGCTTCTGCCTACCTGAACCCAGCTGTTTTTACCCTCTTCTATCTCCCTTGTGGCTTTCAGTCTGTTAGGGGTGGTGCAGACTTCCATGAATTGTGGGTGTGCCAGCTCCTCGAAATCATGTTGCTGTCTCATTTCTTCCAGCTCCATTTCTAGCACACTTACTAGTTTAAGCAAGTCCTGGATCGTGCAGCACACTTGGTTTAGCTCTGCTGTGTTTTCTCGGATTTCCAACATCATGCAGGTGTCACCTGCTTGAAGACCATGTAAATTTTTTTTTTTTTTTTGGAGGTTTAGTTTCAACTTGCTTTCAAACTGCTTCTAACTACAAGGACTAGCACCTGAACAGACAGTGTTATTCTAAGGTTGCCGTGGGAACTGGTCCCACTGCTTTATACAGGTGATCTAAAAGAACACAACAGCAATCAAACTAACAATGCCAGCTGTAATGCTGCAACTTGTGCGCTCCACTATCCTGTGCCAGTGTCTTCTCTCCCCTGTGGCAGGAACTGCTGGCTTATACACAACCCCCTAGTCACATGACTGGGAAGTCCCAAATATATATATATTTTTGTGAAGATCATACTTTGTGCAGACCTTTTCAAAGTATATATAGATTTTACTAATAAATCAAACATTTAAGCTATTTACCAAAACACACGACTCGACACAGCTACTGGATTTATACATTCATTTACACAGTCCTCACACACATGCATATGCCACATAGAAACTCATTCCAGGGACAATCACTCTGTCTGTGGTAATTACATATTCATTACAAATTTACAAACATAAGTGGCAGATTGGCGGAACACCCTTACACTACACACAGGTATCTTTTAATTGTAGAATATTGCGTCGGGGTCGGCTTGATCAACCTTTGCTGTATTTTTTTGGAGCATCACCAGCGAATCCACCCGGATTGCGTTATCCACTTATTTTTAGGGGCAATCCAGGGATAACCATAGATAAGAATTTTTATATTTCTTAAACTTTATGGTCGTTATGTTGTCAAAAACGTTCTTCATTTCACATAACAACCATTTAAATTCTAAGAGGGCGGTATATGCCTTTTAACATGTGCATTATTATTATTATTATTATTATTATTATTATTATTATTATTATTATTATTATTATTATTATTATTATTATTTATGTTGTTATGTATTACATGTACTCTGCCAAAACTGCATTATTTAACTGGTTTAGTTTCTTCACGTAATGAAAATGAGCTAAGCTAGAATGGACAGTCTCTTGAAGTGTGACTTCATCTTCTTAAGTGTCAGTGGAGCTGCATTATCAGTTCAGCTCCTGATGTCTGAAGCTGCAGCGGCCCTGGCTGCATTGCATTTCGAGTCAGTGGAGAGCTTGCAAAGTGCTTTGTACACATGCTGTCCTGTCAGCTTGCACAGCATCTTCTGCTTCACAGGTAATTACATAGATTTTCTGTCTTGTACTTGCAGATAGAACAAAGCCCTGCACTTTGCGGGTGCTTGTAGGGATCCACTTTAGGGCTCCATTTGCATCAGCTGATGTTCCTGCTTCTTGGGGGAAGTGGGAACATTAGGCGCAGTTTGGGAGCTCTGTGGTTGCATTCTCGTAGGATACTGACTGTGCGTCGATTTCTCTGCAGTGCTGCTACTCTTACAAGATATGTTTTGCATTTGACAGCCCCGCAGTATGGTATGCGAGCACTTACTGTTTGGTAAAGTGACGTTGTGCTTTCAAAATGGCATTGTCTTGGAGTGCTGGAAAATACAGTTTAGCAATGCACTGTCTAGCAATTGCTAAAGTCAAAATAACCCTGAATAACAGCAGCATCTGTGTGTTTGTAACTAGATAAAGGCGCCTATACAGCACAGTTAGGAGCACTTGTTTAACAGAAACTCTGAAACTTATACAGAGTACAATCATAAAAACTGGCATTATTACACTGTAACTAATTAATGGACGAAGAATCAGAAGTCACATTAATCTGGAAATAAAAAAATTAATAATTATAATAATAATAATAATAATAATAATAATAATAATAATAATAATAATAATAATAATAATAATAATTTGTAAGTATCAAAAACACATTCAAATTATAAAATGATCGCTTTGTTGATACATTGGTAATGTCACCAGCAAAGAAAACTACACAATGTTTCACACAAAGCAGTACGAGTTGCCTTGCTATTTCAGATGATAAATGTGCATCAAACATCTTCCACGACATTAATATTAGATGACAGACCGAAGTTATCAGCTTGTTAAATGCAAATCATTTGGACTTGTTTCTCCATCATTATACTGTCACATGCCTTGAGGCCAGAATACACTCAATTAACTCATATCCTCGCTGTTCTCTAGTTCTTTGTTTCAAGCTTGTTCAATTTCTAGGGTGGTTTTAGTTGTGCAGTCTTAATTTACATGTGCTGCCACTACACTGTCCCTTATGCAAGTTTCCCACAGTAAAAGCAAAATATAATATAGTATGCTAAAGTATATATACAGAAAGGTGTGTTATGTGGTTCCTGAGTGGTGCATCCAGTAAAGGTGCTCCATGTGGATTGCAGGATGCGCCCTATAGCTTGGAGATCTCAGGTTCGAATTAAGGCTATGTCATTGTTAACCGCGACTGGGGGTTCCTTGGGAGCGCCCAACCATTGGCTGAGCGCCGCCCGGGTATGGAGGGCTCAGGTTGGCAGGGCAATCCACGGTTCACTGTGCACCAGCAATCCCTGTGGCTGATAGGGCACCTGTCCGGTGGCTTCAATGTGGATCCGCAATGAGAAAAATGACAGATTGGCAGGAACACCTTTCGGAGGATGCATGTTTCAGACAATCAAAAAAGAAAATAAATTAACACATACAACTAAAAATGTAACCAGGAGCTTTGACAAACCCTGAATCCTGTAATTACACAGAAGTTCATGCCCCCTCCCCTTTAAAGTTACAATTAAAGTAAGGTATTACTTTTCAAAAATGTAATCTTGACCAGTAAGCAGGTTACATTTGTAAGGCCAAAAGTTATGGAGACTACGCTTAATTACCCCAGTTAGAAATCTTACAGCAGCATCTGAAGCTGGTAGAAAATAAATGTGTGCAAATACCTTTTCCTTAAGTACCTGGTTTGTTTTTTCTGATTTGATCTTTAAAACTAAGGTACTAGCCAGTGGAGCTCACTGTAAAACTAAGAAAATGTCAAGCTGTTTCTGTTATCATCTATTATTATTATTATTATTATTATTATTATTATTATTATTATTATTATTATTATTATTATTATTATTATTTATGGCAAAAGTAATATAGATGTAATAAATAATCTGTAATATATTACTTCTATAAGAAAGCAATCTGTAAAATGTTTCAGATTAGTTGTGGGAACCAATACTCAGTAATCAGTAGTTTTTCAAATATTAACATTCCTCTCCAACAACACCTTTGCTGTGACTGCCTTGCTTCATCACAGCCTCCTTGGAAAAGTGTCAGCCCATTAAAAAACCCTTTAAGAAACAATGAACACAACTGTCCTGTTCCAGCTAGTCAACAACATTAATATAATGTACTGCAGCATTGGACATGCAGTTTGCCAACTGACAACGCATTTATTAATAGTAAAATACTTCTCATGGAAGAAAAATGAATTAAATAAATAGATGTAGTTGGATTTTGCTTTTTAAGAAAACAGTTAAGAAACTGAAATTGTACGATGTACATTATCAGCTATTTATAGAGAACAGATATAAGGAGAACATTTGTCTTTCACAGAACTGAAGACTGAATACAGATAAAAGTAAAATGTATCACTGTGTAGGTTATTAACGGGTAAAAATAGATAACGAACATGTAGTGGAGTTATAGTGCCATAAAACAAAAATATTTATAAAGAATAAAAGCATGGGTAGAAGTCAGTACGCAGTCATTTACACATCTCTGTCAGCACGCAGTCATTTACACATCTCTGTCAGTACACAGTCATATACACATCTCTGTCAGCACGCAGTCATTTACACATCTCTGTCAGCACGCAGTCATTTACACATCTCTGTCAGTACACAGTCATTTACACATCTCTGTCAGTACACAGTCATTTACACATCTCTGTCAGTACGCAGTCATTTACACATCTCTGTCAGTACACAGTCATTTACACATCTCTGTCAGTACGCAGTCATTTACACATCTCTGTCAGTACACAGTCATTTACACATCTCTGTCAGTACACAGTCATTGACACATCTCTGTCAGTACACAGTCATTTACACATCTCTGTCAGTACACAGTCATTGACACATCTCTGTCAGTACGCAGTCATTTACACATCTCTGTCAGTACACAGTCATTTACACATCTCTGTCAGTACACAGTCATTTACACATCTCTGTCAGTACACAGTCATTTACACATCTCTGTCAGTCAGTCATTTACACATCTCTGTCAGTACGCAGTCATTTACACATCTCTGTCAGTACACAGTCATTTACACATCTCTGTCAGTACGCAGTCATTGACCCATCTCTGTCAGTACGCAGTCATTTACACATCTCTGTCAGCACGCAGTCATTTACACATCTCTGTCAGTACACAGTCATTGACCCATCTCTGTCAGTACACAGTCATTGACACATCTACACACTGACTTGTCCAATTAGAACAAAAATATACTGAGCTGCTCTTGGTTTTCCAGCGAGCCAAGTCTGGAGGGGGTTTGGAGAATATTCAAAACCAGCCGTTACTGACAAGGGGCAGGAGCAGCAGGTCTGAGCCTTTGGGCTACTGAATAGAAAGAGCTTTGGTGGCATGTGGATAAATCCTACACATAGTTCATAAAACAAATCCTTCACACATGAAATCCTGCCTGTATGAAGTTAAAGCAATTGTGGCAGAGCACAGCTCTGCTCTTTAGAAATTGGCAGGGATGGGGTTAAATTCCCCTACCTGCCTTGGTTCATTGTGTTCAGGTGGCTGGGGTTGATTAGATGATTAGTTTAATTAACGATCAATCAGCGCCCAGCCACCTGACATAAAAGGAGGCCTCTGCTTTTCATTTAGGAGGAGGGAGCTAAGGAATCAGGTTGGTGTTTTGGTGTTCGTGATTTTTGAATGTTTTGAATCCAGTGAAGGCATTGCCCAGCCTGGAAACCTTTATTTTTGTGAGAGTATTTTTGCTTTATTTTGTTTATTTTGTGTTTAAATTGCTTTGTTTTGGCCCTTGTGCCCTTTCATTTTTGTGTTTATAATAAAATAGTTATTTTTTTTGAACTCCAGACTGTCTCTGGGCCTCTATCCACTCACCAGCCTGCCACAGCAATATTTTAATTAAAATTACCCAAACTCGCAGCAAAGTAGCTCCCTTAATTTTTTAAAATGTATTTTCTGTCCTCAGACAAAGACTTGTATGCTTATACATCTTAATTAAAAAAAAACAGAAAAAAAAAACAAAAACAAACAGATAATCCTTGAAACATGAGAACTGTATAAAAACACAATCAGTGCATTTTGAATGCTGAATAAGAAATCAAGGATCTTTGTGGAATGTTGCCAGACATTTTGCATACAAGATTTAATTAAACTAATGATATAGGAAGGGGAAGATTACTTACCCCTCTTTTTAATTAAATATTGTATCAATACCGACTATAATAAACATTTAATTAATAATCATTAATTAATTACAGAGTGCCAATTCTGTGTAGATGAAAAACTATTTTTGTATAGAGCTTAATATACAGCAAAAGAAGGATGTTGCGCGACATAGTGAAATAAGATTGAAACTTGGTGTGACAGATAGGCTTGACGGTGATGTTAAATCAGGAAGGAGACTCACACAGTATTGAGAGTATGAAGGGCTGTTGCGCTGATTTAATAATAAATAAATAGTTTTGAAAAGCAAAACGGCATGGTGGCCAAAACAGACACTGAACAAACAAGTATAGTGCTGGATTAAAGCCAAGTAGCAATTGTTTACTTTTGCAACTTTTACTCTCTCTCTCTCACTCTCTCTCTCTCCCCCTCTCCTCTCTCTCTCTCTCTCTCTCTCTCTCTCTCTCTCTCTCTCGTGTTCTCCACGCTGAACACTCAACCCTGATGAGCAGCTGATCTGCTCTTTTATACAGTCTTCAGTCGAGCTCAGACACATTCTACACTTGAAGTGATTTGGAAGGGAAGGTAATTACTCCTTCACTGCTGACCTAAAATACCCATGCACACCACACATATATTTAAAAAAAATAACAACACAAACACGGGTCAGCTTGAAGCAGCATTACACCGCTGGGCTGCTCCTTTGCATTTAGTCTGTGTTGATTATTGTAACCATTCTGTATTTCAGGCCCCCTTTCTTTTTGCCCCACCCTTCCTCCCCATCACACTCTCTGCAGCTGTGACCCTCTCTGGAAGGCAGACAAAGGGAGACACCCAGCCAAACCCATACAAACCACTCAGGAGAAGAAACACTCAAGCACAAGCCACTGCGGCTCATTGACATTGCTCTTGTCAACTGGACTAACTGCTGAGGTGTGGCTGCTTTGCAGTCTCTTAACTCTTTGCAGTCCAATGTCGGACTCAGAAAAAGCAGAGAAAACCTTTCAATGGCCGAGGCAGACTGATAGGAGTCGAACGAAGCCAAAAAAAGGGCATATATCATAACCCCATACACTACAGAGATAACACAGACATAAACAAAGGAGAAAGCTGTTTCTGCATCCAGCGCTCAAAGAATACGACATTTGCAGAGCTTTTTGAGATGTTATATTAATAAAATAATGACTTGGATCGCATTATTGAGGAATTTGGTGATAAAACAAGTGATCAGGAGAGGATTTATCAGTATGCACGTCTATAAAAAAGTATGTGAAAAAAACAGCGAACAAGGGTGGGGCTTTGCTGGAGATACAGTACTAAGTGTCCTTTTGCAATTCAATGCCTTTTAAACCTGTTTTACTCTGAAAAAAAAATTAAACAGCGCGTGTAAAATAAACAGCACATGTGAAAATAAGTTAGACCTGACACGCCTGACAAGAGCTGAATAAATGGACTGCAAAGGGTTAAATCATGCATCACGCACTGCCAGCAAAAAAGTTATTAAAAGAGAGGGACTCTGTCCTACATGAAGTCCAATATATTCATGTCTGTAAACTTACTTTGAAACTTTAATTTTCATTTAATTTGTGTGTGATTAATACATTTGTGGCAGAGCAAAGCTCTGCCCTTTTAAATTGGCAGGGATGGGGTTAACTTCCCCTGCCTGCCTGGGTTTATTATGTTCAGGTGGCTGGGGTTGATTAGTTGATTAGGTTGATTAACGATCAATCAGCGCCCAGCCACCTGATATAAAAGGAGGCCTCAGCTTCTCATTTGGGGAGAAGGGAGCTGAGGAAGCAGGTTGGTGTTTGTTTTGTGGTTTTTTGAATTTTCTAAATCCAGTGAAGGCATTGCCCAGCCTGGAAACTTTATTTTTGTGAGTTTTGTTTTTGCTTTATTTGTGTTTGAGTATCTGTTATTTTGCCCTTGTGCACTTTATTTTTGTTTATTTATAATAAAATAGTTATTTTTTTTGAACTGCAGTCTGTCTCTGGGCCTCTATCCACTCGCCAGCCTGCCACAACATTATTAATAATTTTTTGTAAATTATTGTGGAGTTGTTCTGAGCTGCCCGGGTGGGTGGTAGTTTGCCTGCTTCAATATAGAGCTAAAGAGCTAACCAGTGTCCACCTGTCTCCTTTGGGAGAATCCTAAAACAGCACAGTGCTACAGTATCTTATGCTGAAGTGTACCTTAGAGGAAAGGGAGGCGGTATAATTGATGGTTAGCTCAGATGACTGGGCGCTAGGAGACAGTGTGTTCTAGTGGTTAGAGCTGAGGAGTGTCTAAATATATAGGGGGCCTAGAGATTTCATCTTAGATATTAGGTTGGAAGCCAGAAAGCAGTGCAGTCAAGTGGTAAGGGCTCCTGTCAGCAGTGACAGTACTGCATGTTTTTAGGCTATTAGGTTATAATGTTGACCTTTATTTGAGCCCTCTGGCTAGGGGAACGCTGCATTGACTTTCTCTAAACTACTGGAGAGAGATTGAAGGCCTTGGCCTCTTTAATATGTTACTGATCTTCAAGGAGCTTGCTCTCTCTCTCTCTCTCTCTCTCTCTCTCTCTCTCTCTCTCTCTCTCTCTCTCTCTCTCTCTCTCTCTCTCAGAACTCTCTCTCTCTCTCCCTCCTATCAGAGGCACCAAAGTATGAAGTACAACTTAATGTTCCTAGGTGCTTCCCTCCATATCAGAGGCACCAAAGTATGAAGTACAACTTAATGTTTGAATTATGAGGGTCTCCACTCCATTTAGCTTTAAGAAGAAGAAGAAGAAGAAGAAGAAGAAGAAGAAGAAGAAGAAGAAGAAGAAGAAGAAGAAGAAGAAGAAGAAGAAGAAGAAGACGACTGATTGGTCCTGTCAGTTCTCAATCAACCCGGTGGCTTGGTATCCTTTTCCTTACACTCACCACTCCCAACGCTAAAAAGTGTCTTCCATCTTCTGACCTAAGTCAGACTCCTCTCAATTCCAGTTTGCTTTTCTCCTGGTCTCAGAGCTTCCTTGAAACAGTGAGTACCATTAACTTTGTTAAGTCATTTTCTGTGGCTGCTTTTGGCTGTTCAAAATAATACATCCAGTTCGTAAATGGTTTTAAAGTATTTGAAAGAATAGGCGCCACGCCTCTATTGAATGAATTACGTTTTTTTTATTATGGCACTGAAAATATGTAATACAGTACCTGCTTGTATGATTTTTAAAGTGATGCTGGAGCGGGCCCTTATCAACAGCAGCTGAGACTGGCAGTACAAACCTCGTAGTGCACACTCAGCAGCATGACCCATTATGGAGCGTGCCTTACACACACACAAATACCCAGGGCATTCTGCTGATGCAAGTATAATCACACTCTACAATTTAATAAGCTATATTTAATGATTATCTTCCCCGACTTGGAAGGTCAGGTCAAATTATTAATGAACAAAGGGGCTCTGACAAGGGACTAAGTATATTATTTGAAAAGGAGGATTGTGTGTGTCTATGTGTGTATGTGTGTCTTTTTCTCCTTTCTTCTTAATTTAATTGACGATTCTGTTTTCCTGAATAACATGGGATTCAGGGATTTATCTTTTTTGTATATGTATTCAACTGTAACAGCCCAGCTCACATGTGCATCACAATTACTTGAATGCTGGAGGTGGGGGTCACAGCTTTTACTACACAGGAAAGAAAGGCACAGGTGGAGAATAGCAGTGCAAGCAAAAAAAGAAGTGAATGATCTTAATTGCGTTGCTCCCGGCACACTGTTTGAGTGGAAACAGGTGTTTGGTGTTCATTGTTGAAGGCTTCTGTGATTTGGACTCCTATGTTGCTCGTCATAATACACAACACCCTTCTGCTGGCTCCAGAGTTGCATGAGCATCCTCTGTCATCCCCTTGTAAAGACAGTGAGATTCTTCTGCTTCTCATCATTGCCACTGCATAGTTGCACACAATCTTCTTTTTACGTCCAGTCGGTGTATTGTATATTTGTATCAATAGTTCCTTTTAACCTAATAATTCCCCAGTATTTTTACAGTTTCTCATGCTGTTCCTGTGGTTATTCTATACATTTACTATGGTTTGCCATGTTTTCTAAATAACCTTTACCATACCTCTCTGGGCAGTAATAATAACAATAATCTTTATATAGCACCTTTCATAGTGGATTACCATCACAAAGCACCTTACAAGGCTAGGGTGTGTGGACTACGAGTCACTTACAACAACATCTCACCCAAACGAAGGAGCACAAAGAGGTTAAGTGACTTGCTCAGGGTCACACAATGAGTCAGTTGCTGAGCTGGGATTTGAATGGGGGACCTCCTGGTTACAAGCCTGTTTCGCTAACCACTGGACCACACAGCCTTCCAATGCTTTCCTCTGGTTTACCAATCTTTGCTTTATTGAACTTTGCTGTGATTTTACTGTGGTAAACGTTTATAATGGTAGTAAGAGTGGTGTGGGGCTGCCCAGTGCCTGAGTGAGAGCGAGAGAGGGTGTGGCTTACACCAGCATGCAGTGCTAGTGATGTATTCATCAGCCGGAATTGAGCAGAGGCTCTCTGCTATTTTTAAAAATAGACCTTGTGCTGTTATCTTCCAGCCCAGTGAATAAGCAAGCCAACATTAATTCTCTACCTAAACACACAGTGCTATTATAGAACACTCTCAGGGGATGCCTATAAGCCTCACTTTGCTCTTTCCCCAAAAGGGTTGTTTGTTCTTGTTTTTTTTTTTCTGAAATTCTACTAAAGTAAAAAACAAAAAAAAAAAAACAAAGAAGAAAATCCATGTTTTCATAATCATTGATTCATCGGTAGTTTTGATAATTTTAGATCCATTCGTACACATAATTCAAGTCTCAGATGTTCATGAGGGCCTGTTTTTGTTCTCCTTGTGTCTTCTTTACTGGTCCTTATAAAGACATTAGAACCATTTATTTTCACCTATTGTAAAGAATTGGTATCTCAGCCCATTGATTTGAAAGGCAAGGGCTGGACACCACAAACCACAAACCATACAATTCAAAGGTGAACCCCCCTTAAAGGGTATATAAGAACCTTTTTATTTTATTGTGTTACATGTGCCCATGTGTTGCTACAGGTCTGTGTTTTGTTTTAAAATGTTATTTTACATTTTGACCACTTTTTTAAACTTTTAAATTGCATTCCCTGCCTCAAGATGGCTTCTCATATACCCGCTTGGACCTCTCAGAACTACATTTTCCATCATCCTCCTGCTCAAATATGCAATGAAGATGGATTTACCAGTGAGCAGGAGGATGATAGGAAATGTAGTTCTGAGAGGTCCATGCAGGTGCATGTGAAACCCCTCTGGTAAAGAATTGCATTATCTTGAATAAACACTGCAACCATAGATACTGAAATGCTACACTGCACTGCACTCTATTGGTTACAGACTTTAATGAAATACATTTTGATTGGTTTGTTATGCCTGTAGTTTATCACACAGATATTTCTCTTCAGTATTTTTATAAACATTGTGAGTGATTTTGTATGCTGTCAGGTAATTCCTTGTACTTGTAGAACGCATAGTGGTCGCTGAATCGCTTGGCAGAAAAAAAAAAGTCTGACAAAGGTTTTACGTTAATTTGAAGAAAAAAAATAACACACTTGTCACCCCGTAGTAAGCAATTACATCAACGATCGAATTCGATCGCAATTATAATGAGCTGTCTGCAAAGAGTTAAGGACGATTCACATGCATTCACTGCGTTTACAATGTTAAAAAATCAAACCGATGGAACTGAACACTACCTTTCAATCACTACGAAAACAAATGAAATTCACTGCAAAATAAGAAATCAAACCGATGGAACTGAACACTACCTTTCAATCACTGCGAAAACAAATGAAATTCTGCAAAATAAGAAATCAAACCAATGGAGCTGAACACTGCCTTTCAATCACTACGAAAACAAATGAAATTCACTAGGAAATAAAAAATCAAACCGATGGAACTGAACACTACCTTTCAATCACTACGAAAACAAATTAAATTCACTGCAAAATAAGAAATCAAACCGATGGAACTGAACACTACCTTTCAATCATTGCGAAAACAAATGAAATTCACTGCAAAATAAGAAATCAAACCGATGGAACTGAACACTACCTTTCAATCACTACGAAAACAAATGAAATTCACTGCAAAATAAGAAATCAAACCGATGGAACTGAACACTACCTTTCAATCACTACGAAAACAAATGAAATTCACTGCAAAATAAGAAATCAAACCGATGGAACTGAACACTACCTTTCAATCACTGCGAAAACAAATGAAATTCACTGCAAAATAAAAAATCAAACCGATGGAACTGAACACTACCTTTCAATCACTACGAAAACAAATGAAATTCACTGCAAAATAAGAAATCAAACCGATGGAACTGAACACTACCTTTCAATCACTACGAAAACAAATGAAATTCACTGCAAAATAAGAAATCAAAACAGGTTTGATTTTTGACGAAAAACACCGTGATCAGCACCCTGCCCTGCTAAATCTGGATATATATATAATGTGAAGGCAATATGTGGAAGCTGTTACTCCAAAAAAGATGAGAAAGAAAGAGAAGCTTCAAGTGCAAGAGTTGAAATATACTGTATATATTTATATAATCTCATATTGGGTTATTGGTAACAAATAATCTCAACAATGTAATTGGCAACACAAGATTGTCTAAACCAAATTAAAAGCACAGACAGGACCAAACGCAATCATTTCAATGTATTCTGATACCTTTTTTTTTTTTTTAATAAATAGAGTAAACACAGGTAGGCGGTACTGTCAATGCAGATATAACGTCAGACAGCACAGACAGTGTTTTTGCATTATACTAACATATATGACTGAAATAAAACCATTTTAACTTTTTTTAAGTTGCTGTAAATACAACACCTTTCCTGCGTATGCTAGTGGATATAATTAGATACGAGATAGTTTTGTTTTGTAGTTCAGTCTATATTTAATAATGGACCACGGCATCTCATGACATGCAATTTCTAGAAGCTGCATCCAGACACTTAATGAAAACCTGTAGTCAAACAGGTGTGTTTATTTTAACATACCAATAGTGCTTACTTTCAGATTTCCTCATATTTTCAAGATATTCTGCACTGCTATAATCCTCCATCTTGCCCGTGATATTTAACACGCAGGTTTGAATAATAAAATAGCAGGGAAACGTTGGGCGTAAAAAATGCAGTGAATAAATGCTGCAGTGAGAATAGCCCTTTAATAAATGCAGTAGTGTGAATAGCCCTTTAATAAATGCAGTAGTGTGAATAGCCCTTTAATAAACGCAGTAGTGTGAATAGCCCTTTAATAAACGCAGTAGTGTGAATAGCCCTTTAATAAAAACGGTAGTGTGAATAGCCCTTTAATAAATGCAATAGTGTGAATAGCCCTTTAGTAAACACTATAGTGTGAATAGCCCTTTAATAAACACTGTAGTGTGAATAGCCCTTTAATAAATGCAATAGTGTGAATAGCCCTTTAGTAAACACTGTAGTGTGAATAGCCTTTTAATAAATGCAATAGTGTGAATAGCCCTTTAATAAACGCAGTAGTGTGAATAGCCTTTTAATAAACGCAGTAGTGTGAATAGCCCTTTAATAAAAACGGTAGTGTGAATAGCCCTTTAATAAATACAATAGTGTGAATAGCCCTTTAATAAACACTGTAGTGTGAATAGCCTTTTAATAAATGCAATAGTGTGAATAGCCCTTTAATAAACACTGTAGTGTGAATAGCCTTTTAATAAATGCAACAGTGTGAATAGCCCTTTAATAAACGCAGTAGTGTGAATAGCCCTTTACTATTCAACCAAAGGCAAGCCCTGTAGTTAAGAGGCAAGCGTGTGTCGTATGCTGATGTCAGAATTATTAAATCATTCCATTATGTTGACACTATAGGTACCTAAACATACTTTTAAGAGGCCAGAATTCATGTAGAGATAGACAACAATGCAGGTAAGGATTTGGCCAAAAGATTTGTACTTTATTGAAAGGGAACTGCGTGTGTTGGAGCTTTTTCCCCAGTCTGTAAAAAGAAGCATGCCTGTGGGTATTGCTCTCCAGTGTCAACACGACCTGCCCTGTACAGCACTTAAGGGATGTCTTTATATAGAACAAAACTGATGACTGCAGCATTCAGAGAAGGGAACAAGGAGCCGTTCCGTATTGTAAAACGCATGTCCTCCTCATCGTTAATGCTGCACTTGCTTTTTATTCTCAACTGTGAGCTTTCATTTTAGCACAGTATTTTATTTTTTACCAGGAGAAAACCCATCTGAGCAGTCACAGGTTGTTTTCATGAGTCTCTGGGAACATTTCTACATTGTAAACAGGTCAGTGTTATTGTTCTACGCTGTTCTTGGTTCTTCAAGTTTTATTACTTTTTTTTTTACTTTTTGGGTTAAAACATTGAATCAAAGTCAAACAAAAATTACAAAATGGGGAAGAGACTGTTTTTACTTTTGCACATATAGACAGACAAAAAAAGGGAAAAATCCAGGGAAATCAGGTCATAGCCCTAACAAATAACCTCATATTTCTAACCAACAGTAATCCAGATCTTCAGATTGTAAACATTCTTCAATGCAATATGGATTGCTTTCCTGATCATTGTTTAATGAAAGAAAGACATCCTTTAATATGCTGGATATCAGGTTAAAACGTTTGGAGTTTGATTGAAATCAGGTTAAATCGGAATTTATATCATTCCATTTGGGCGGTTGAAAAAAGGGCTTCATTGGGTATGTTCCCTTAGCTTTTTACCAGTTATACAAGATTAACCGTGTTGAAAAAAAAAGGTTTATAATATTTGAGTGCTCGCTGGGCATCGATGGTGGATATCACAGAGTTTACAGTGCAGGAAGAATACGGAGTTCCTGTGTACTCACAGGCTTGATATATCCAAATATTGCACACAACGTCTGGAACTAAATTCTGCATTGTGGGGCTCAAAGTCTCTGTGGAACGTCCTCAATTTGGACTATAAAACCAAATCGCTTGTATTTGTCTTATTCATTTCTCCATTGCCCATTAATTTCACCTTGGTTTCGTGCACATTTGAAGGTGTTTTTACCCCTTAATTCCAGCCCTGAGCTGTGGGTTCCAGACACTTTCAGGGGTTATTAAGGGTTCAATCACTTGCTTTCATGCCTTACTTGTGTTTTAAGAGGTTTAGGAGTACCTAGCTGGGAAGTGATTGTGGCAGAAACCACCACTGTGAAGAAGAAACATAAGAACATAAGAAGGTTTACAAACAAGAGGAGGCCATTTGGCCCATCTTGCTCATTTGGTTGTTAGTAGCTTATTGATCCCAGAATCTCATCAAGCAGGAGATCTTGAAGGATCCCAGGGTATCAGCTTCAACAACATTACTGGGGAGTTGGTTCCAGACCCTCAATTCTCTGTGTAAAACAGTGCCTCCTATTTTCTGTTCTGAATGCCCATTTGTCTGATCTCCTTTTGTGACCTGGTCATTGTTTCTTTTTTCAGGTTGAAAAAGTTCCTTGGGTCGACTTTGTCAAAACCTTTTAGAATTTAGAATGTTTGGTCGCCACATAGTCTTCTTTGTTCCAACAGAATAGATTCAATTCTTTTAGCCTGGCTGCATATGACATGCCTCTTAAACGTCTTTATCTGGTCGCTCTTGTTTGCACTCTTTCTAGAGCAGCAATATCCTTTTTGTAGCGAGGTGACCAGAAATGAACACAGTATTCTAGATGAGGTCTTACTAATGCATTGTACAGTTTTAACATTACTTGCCTTGATTTAAATTCAACACTTTTCACAATATATCCGAGCATCTTGTTAGCCTTTTTTATAGATGAAGACATTTCTGAGTCAACATAAACTCCTAAGTCTTTTTCATAGATTCTTTCTTCAATTTCAGTATGTCCCATATGATAGTTATAATGCACATTTTTATTGCCTGTATGCAGTACCTTACACTTTTCTTTATTAAATGTCATTTGCCATGTGTCTGCCCACTTCTGAATCTTGTCTAGATCATTTTGAATGACCTTTGCTGCTACAACAGTGTTTGCCACGTCTCATATTTGTGTGTCATGAACAATGTACCAAAATTTAAATCATTAACCCTTTGTGGTCCTTTATCAGCATGCACGTCTATAAAGAGGTATGTGAAAAATACAGTGAACAAGGAGTGGGGGTTGGCTGGAGATGCAGTACTGAGTGTCCTTTTGAGATTCAATGCCTTTTAAACCTGTTTTACTCTGAAAAAAATATTTTAAAAAGCATGTGTAAAATAAACAGTGGGTGTGAAAATAAATTGGACCCGACGCGCCTGACAACGCTGAATTAGTGGACTGCAAAGGGTTAATGTAGATTAGGAATAGCAGAGGATCCCTGCGGTACTCCACTGGTTACCTCACTCCCTTTTGAGGTTTCTCCTCTACACAATGCAGATGAAATATTGCAACGCTGTATAATGTACATTATATAAAGAGCGCTCTTTTAAATGACTGTAGATATTTGCCCATTAGATATAGTGGAGCTGTTCAGAGCCCTACAAGACACTTGTCATAAAGAGGCACAGCATTGTCTGACTGCAGCATTCAGGCTATTGCTTCTGTCTTTTTAAACACAATAGGGATTGTTTTGACAGTTTATCTACACACTTTCAAGCTTATTAAACCACCTTTAAAAAACATACAATTTGAGATATTCATAATGTATAAAACTACAAATCAAAAAGGTCACAGAAATTGGACAGAAATTGACATAAGATGTGAGGTTTTTATTTTGTTCCATAGCATTGTTTGATTTTTTCTTAAATATCTGCAGATCCAAAATTAATATTTTATAAAAGCAAACAAGCAGAATAACTAACTGCATATATATATATATATATATATATATATATATATATATATATATATATATATATATATATATATATAAGTAGGATTATTCAATGTAGTCACTTTCATTACTCTTATACTCTCCCAGGCACAAAATCTGTTTGTGGTAGAGCAGTGGATTGAACCATGGCCATGTTAGCTGGAATACCTGTGAGTGGTTTGGGGATGCTGTCCTGATCTCTGAGTTAAATGCTTTCAGTCTCCCTTTGAGATAATCTGCACACCTGTCTCATACAGATGCTCTAATAAAAAAGCACTGCCGTTATGATTTCACCTGGTTAACCCACTGTCACCTCTCAAATCAGCACCCACTCACGCCACTTCATGTCACCAAAGAGCACCTGACTGAAGTCACACTCCAGAGCTGCCATTCCCCCTTATGGCACACAGTGCACTGAAGCCAGTGTTGGCTGGCAAAAGCGCTCTGCGAGGCTCACTCTGATTTCATGCTAAGCTGCAATAAACATGGATGTGTTAATAAAGTCCTATTTAGGGTTTGTGTATAATTGCACTTGACGTTGTTTTTTTTTTGTTTTTTGTTTTTGTTTTATAATGTGGTTTTAATGTGCTGGAATGGTTATTTAAATGTTCTTCGTGCTTGCCTCCAGGGCCAACTATAGATCATAGAGTACCACGTGTACTTGTAGTTACATTTTCAAAGAAGAAAAACTAAAAATCTTACTGATAAATACTTGCAGTTCATGGGCAGGTTTGTACAGTGTGCAATAATAGTTGTACCCTATGTGGCAAGTTGGTGGGCTGGGGACCAGCCTCTGTCTGGCTGCCCATTCATACTGCTTGTGCTATTAAAAGGCTGGCTCCCCAAAGTCTATGTAAATAATTGTCTGCTCTGTGTTTAAAAGGGCTCAGTCTCATGATTGCTGACATAGAGAGCTTGAGTGGGTTTAGATGTATTTGGTTTGGATGCAGTTGTGGAGCTGGTGAAGGGGAGGAAAGTTTATACGAAAAAGACAAATTATATTTAATCTCTGTTCCAAACCAATACTATTTTCTCTAATACAAAACTATACACTGCGTAGAAGACCAAACAACATGTAGAAATGTTGTAGTATATGTTTAAGATCCAGTATTTATGTCCTAATACAAATGTATTAGCAAAAGTAAAAAAAAAAATCTTAATAATAAAGTTTCAGTAATTAGAAGATATCTAGTAGCCTGCATGTGTAAAAGCAATTTGTGCTGTTTGTTCAGTAACATGTTTATAGTGGGTTTGTTAAGATTACTCAAAGCCTTCTTCCTTTGTTAGCATGTTCAGTCTCATCCAGTTCTTTGAGTTTTACAGCTTGTCATTCAAAGGGGAGGCTAGTTGCTATTGCCACCAATTTGTTGTACTTTACTTGCTAAACTCAATTTAAATAAATAGATGCAACATAGAGGAAACAGCTTTTAGTCGACATGATTTGAAAGTTAACATCCAGAGGGCGTGTACTAGAATAGAGAAAAGGTCAATTATAAAAATTCATATTTTCCTGCAGATTCATTTGGAGCAGAGATTAAATATAGTTTGAAAGATAACACCCAGGGTCCTTTACTAGCAATTACAGACCTTTACAGACAGTTCCATTTGCTAATCAACTATTAAGTTAAATCATTTTAAAAGGTGCCTATCCAATCATTGGCTTCTCTTTTAGGTGCCATTTGTGACAATCTGTGTGATGGGCTAGTGTCCCCTGACATTGAAAGTATCCTTTATAAAGCAGCTTACTTTGCTAGCATGTGTAGGTGCATTTATACAGGAACCCTTTAAAATTCTCTTTAAACACTGGCTGCAATCCATGACATTTGAAATTGAATTGAAATGTAAACAACTGGGAGTAAGAATTTTACTTCATAAAGGCTGATAACAATAACTGTATTTATAAAGACTTGAGACGGTTATTCTACGGTAGTAGTGCCAAAATATTCATTTTTAAAAATACCATATGCTTCTACCCGTAGTTGGAATATCAGATGGGATTTCATTTTTGTTTAATAATTTAACCTTGCATCCTTTGTTCTAATTATATTATACATTTACTTAACAGCAGATGGCCATTGAGGACAGGTGTATCTCAGCAATGTGTTTTTATGACGAGCACTTACTTGCAAAAAGTGATTATGAACAAGCGCTCAGCAGACAGCTGCTTAAGAAATTACATCCAACAGGACTGACATTAGTTTTGCATTTAAATGTACCTTGGGCACACTGCCCAGTGTTCTGGGTATGGATTTCCTTTTTGATTTTCTATAATTGGATGAGTTCAGTTTCTTCATTCATTACCTGTGCTGCTGGCCTCTGCCCTAGATTTGCGTTTGAGTTTTAATAACACTGTTAGTACACAAGTTTCTTTCCTGTTAGAGGCCCCCACCCCACCATATAGAAGATACCTTCTCCTGCTTTTGCAGCCTCTTTTAGCACTGGAAACACACTGAAAGAATGATGTCAAGCAGCACAGCAGCATTCATTTAAAGGGATGATAGTTAACAATTCTGGCATGATTGATACCAAGGTCTCTGTCTCTAATTTCTAATTTCTGATATTCGATTCCAAGTGTAAATACTCTTGGCCCTGTATATTGCAACATCCGTTTTGCTTGAGAATGCCTTCAAAGTGTACTTAAGATGCTGTACTGGTCTCTAAGGTGTGTTGGCAGATAAATGTGAAAGTTTCAAAAGGCTGGAAGGTGTGGTAGAGGATAAAGAACTTGACAATGTGTTTGAAAATGGTAAAAATTTAAAGTAGCTCAGGTAAACACTATAACCTGTAGAAATCTACAGTCTTCATAAGCCTCTTATAAAAAATAAATATGCCATGGTATGCTGGTCCGAGTAACAAGTATAAACTAATATCAGTAACAATTACAGTACAAAGACTATTACTCATACTCATAGGCTAGGAATACCCAACCCTAATGATAAGCAATCTCTCTCAAATAATGTTAATGCACTGCCTGGTCATTTTCTGAGTGCAAGAAATGTGTTTTAACAGCATTTCCAGCATCAGATTCATCCACCTCTGAAAATTATCCTGCTACAAATATGGGTATCTTTTAACAAACAGCAACAACCAACCAACACATCTAAATGTCATACAAACAAATGATAACACAAGATAAAACTCAACATCATCAACATGAACAAGACTGGCCAAGTTCTTATAGTCTCAGGAAACGATTTTCTGATCTTTGGTGTGGTTTGCTTAATACTGTATATCTGAATGAATCAGTATATTCAAGATAAGACCCTGGGATCTGGAGAAAACCTGGACGAGTGGTCATTTTCTGATCTGGTTTACACTGTGGATGAAATGCTTCACTTTCTATTTTCTAATAAACCGTGGCCCCAAACCCTATTTTCAGCAATCTGTTTAAAATTGGTGGTTTAAATTAAACAGTTACATTATGATAAATGCAATAATAAGAATAAAGCCTGTGGCAGAAGCTGAGGGTGAAAAAGCAATCATTCTGTATTTAATGGGCATATTTTCAATGTAACATAGCAATATGGCAAATGTTAATGAAAACAAGAAGCATTTATAATAGACACTAGATAAATGTATACAGTTTCCCAGTGTAAATGAACTATTTCACATTTCCATTTTATCACAAGGACAGGGAACCACTGTGTTTTTCTTTTGGGGGAGGGAGCCAAACATTCTTTTACAATTTAATTCTTATGGATGAACCATAAACCGAAAACTTCTCGCTAACTTTAGAAAAAGCTATGAGGGAGAGACAGAGCTAGGAGCTGAAGGAGAGAAAAATGAGTGGTAGATGACAGCTCAGCTAAACAAGCATGAGAATTTGCTAGAGAAATAAATTATCAGGTAAATTAGATTAGAATGAAAACTAAATTAGATCTGATGTCTATGTGTGCCTTTCGGAAGCACTGGCAAGCTTTTAATCCGAAGAGAACATGCCAGCTTTATGGAGTTTCATTTTTTATCCGGAGCTGATCAATATTAAGGCCAGTAGAAAGAAGCTTCCCATCTAATCCGAGATGTTTATTTCTAGCCGTTTGTGAGCAGAATTGAGCAGTCACAACCTCCAGTGTTAAAATGTAATGACTCTGCCCTTTAGCAGATGCTTCAGGCTCACATATGCATTAAGGGTTTCAACCCCTGTATGTGTATCATTGCAGATAGAGGCTTATACACAACGCTTGGGCGAGCATGAGTGAGGGGCGCCTTCAGACACAGAAAAGGTGAAAAAGACCCTGAAAGTGCTGCAAGATAAATAAACCGAAACAGCCGAGCCTTGTGGTGCTGAATCTACAGAGTGAGACCCCCGAAGGGTTAATTATTTAGTAACATTGAGGTTTACTCCCTTCTAAAACTTTGAAGTTTTACTTGTCAGCCTGCCTTTTATAAAATAAACATCTTGTCGCTCTGATTCTTTTTTTCTGGCATAGCCAGATAATCTTTATCCTTCTGCAGCACTACAGAGCCATTCCACTCAAACAAGCTGCAAGGCTTCACATTATATTTGGTGTATTGTTTGACTAAGAAATACAGCTGGCAGTGATATTCACAGCCTTCTCTGTGACTCTCCCTCCCGCACACTCCTCTTTGTGATTTTGCAGCCCAAAGCTATCATTAACAATTTGCAAATGTTGCTTTTCATTAAATCCCAAACTTGGCATGTGCACAATTGTTTGTGTGTGTGTGTGTGTGTGAATGTGTATTTATTTGCCTGCAGATTGAAGGATCTTCACATTGCTACAGGAATGCATTTCTTGTGCATCAGATTTAAAACTCATATCTTTTCTTACTTATTTGTGGCTGTGACACAATCAATCTTTGCATATTATGAAAGTGTTGCCCTCCAGGCCAAAAACCATTTATTTTTGTCTGTGAAATCCAAGTGAGATTGACATCCAGCAGCCCAGAGAACATGAAGATCTGATCCTCGACTTCAACTCAGTCTCTAACAAGCCTGTTATCAAAGCCAAAATGTTGATCTTTTTTATTTTAAAATAAAACATTTAACCCTCCCATGGCATCTGGTTCGTAAATCTCTAGCACTTACTTGTCTTCTTGCCACAGTTGTACTGCATAACTTTTTCTGTTCCTGTTTAATCTCAACACTCAAAGATAAAGGCAGTTTGGCAGGGTGCAGTATTCTCCCTCATTTATTGGTGGAGTTCGGCCTCCTGACAAGTGGTGAGGCTGTGTGCACTAACTAGAGGAAAACCACACATGTGCTACAGACCCCATTTCCTTAAGTCCTTGTTGGGTTAGCTGCACCTGTCCTTAGGGGTAAGTGTAGGACTGATTTAAGGGGTGGTCTGAAGTACATATGTATGGTTTTAGGGAGTTTGTTGTGCTGGAGGATGCCAGGAGAGAGGAGCGGAGCCACACTCTACAGAGCAAGATATATAAAAAGTTGCTTGCTGTCTTTCCCACCCCCCACCCCGGGAGCATCAGAGCCAATGTGATGCCCCCTTCGGAGTCCCCAGCAAAGTTTGGCCTCTTTGCACATCACAGACACAAACTGGTGGCATCCAAGCTGTGTGACTCATCTTGCACTGCCATATATCTATTTTATATTTCAACACCCAGTTTGCAACTGTGACATCACAGTAATTCAGAGCTCAGAGCTCCCCATATGTAAATTGTTAATTTAACACTAGCCACAGTAGTCATTTTGACTGTTTGAGGTTTTTGTGTCTGAAAGATATGCGGTTGTCTGTTTGACTTTTTCTAAATACATTAAATACCCTGACGCCGTTTGAAAGGCAGGATTCCAAAAATAAGGACGTTATAATTTTGACTGCCTTTTACAATACATGTTTTTATTTTGAATATAAACTTCAATGTTCTGTTTATATACATATTTATATGTTTTTTATATACACTTCTGTTGTTAGCTGAACTAGACCAGGCAGCCATCAATTCCTTCGTTTTGTACAAGGAATGCACCAGGGAAAATATCAGTAGGAGAGATTTAGTCTTGAATCTAGTCAGAGCGCCTCGGCAGAAACATTACGATCAGAAAACTGCAAAGCTGCAGGCTGCTGCAGCTGAATCTGGATTCAGTGCTGCACCGAGAGACACACACAAGAGAAAACACATGTTACTTTTGTTTTAAATTAAAGAATAATTTTGTTTTTTACAGTTTTGTGTGTACATACACCTGTTTACACACTAGTTTCATTTGAAATGTTTCTTTTATTATAGTTTTTTTCTTTTTTTGAAGTAGTGCTTTCTATGCAGCAAGCTAGAAAATAAACCCTTGTATGTTTAATTGTTAATTTAACAGTGGTTTTAGTAAATGTCTGATATACAGAAAACACAATGGTCCTTCTTGGGCACCTAGTTCCCATTGCTCCAGATATATCACTACCATACTTTATGCTCAGTCAGAATGCATTGCTAAATCATTTATTTCTTATCTCTCAGTCTTCCATTTCCATGTGCGTTATTAAATGTAAAAGTTATAGTTCTTGCTATGTCCAGAATATTTCGCTTCAATTTAAAGAGCCTTTAAATAAACGTACAGTATAAACTGGTCTATAAATAGCTCATATAAAAGGAAGCTTTCTGTGCATTCATTCACAGCATGGCTTAGCCACTTGGTTGCTATGGGAGACCTCCATTTGGGAGCAATTGTATCTAAATTGTTTTTGGTTCAGCCACCACCTTCTTTCAGTCTCTTCCTGTAGAGAAATGCACATGATGAAGAACAATCCCATTGCATCTCTTGGTTGACAGAGTGTGAGTGCTTGAGTTGGTTGATAGAACACTATTACATGATTTTATTTGCTTTTTTTCCACCAAGTGCTGATTCAGAAAGATGAATCAGAACACAGTCTGTGCTTTTATGAAAAAGGAACCTTTCCATGTTTAAATAAAAAATCCAAACACATTTCTGTTAGGTGCTGCTGCTGTATATTTACTTTTCAGATACCTGTATGTACATAAACGAGCGGATATTCTGTGTGCATGTACAGTAGAAACACATCTACATAGTGTCAATATACTGCTTCATAACTACATTACAACATAAGAGCACAGAGTTAATACATTTGTAATCATGATGTTGTTTAGGGGGCAGGAGAAAGGACTCCTCCCCCTTTCATCAGCTTGCTACTTAAACGACTGGAGACCTGTGCTTTATGTCTTTTTGATGATGTCGAACAGGAAAGGGAAAATTGTATGTTGGACCTGGTCCAACATAGGCCCGCAAAGGGTTAAACCCCTAGTCTGTTGCTGCCTTCCCCCAAAGTATGAAGCCTTGGAGTACTTCTTGATAGCAACCTCTCTTTTGATGCCCACGTCTCCTCTGTGGTCAAATCTTCCTTCTACCATCTTCGAAACATTTCCAAAGTCAATCCCTACCTTTCCCTCTTGGATGCAGAGATACTTTGTCATGCATTTGTCGCCTCTCGACTAATGCAACTTTCTATATGGTGGGCTCCTGGCATGCACCATAAGCTGACTGCAGCTAGTTTAGAATGCCACTGCCAGGATCCTTATCAGATGTAAAAAACATTGCACTGGCTACCTGTAAAGTTCAGGATTATTTTCAAAACTTTCCTGCTCAATTAAAATGCCCTTCATCACACAAGTCCCGAGCACCTCCTTAACTTGCTGACCCGCTATATCCCTGCCTGCAAGCTGAGGTCCTCTGACTCTGGCCTGCTTATTATCCCCAAGCAAAAGTGCACCACACTTGGAGAACGCTAGTTTAGCTTCATGACTCCAACTCTTTGGAACGCTCTCCCAGCTTTGGTGCATGATGCTCCCACCGTCGCTTGCTTTAAATCAACTCTCAAGACCCACCTGTTCTCTCTTGCTTTCCATGGTCTTTAATCCTGATATTTGCTATTAGCTGTTGTGTTGCTGTTACTATTTCATGTGTCATGCTACTATCATGTATTCTGCACCTTCCACTGTATTTAATGTATTATGCATTGTTTTTTACTGTATCATATATTATGCATTTCTATGTATTTAAAGTATTATGGATTTTCTTGTTGTTACTGGATCTTGTAAAGTACTTTGTGATGGTGTTCAACTATGAAAGGTACTATATAAAATAAAGATTGATTGCTTGACTGATTGATAGTCAAGCACCATATCTTTTTTGTTTGCACTTTTTCACCCCATCATTCCTTCCCTTTACCACTTTCGGGGGGGTGGTTAGCTCACTGTGGAGGTTCAACATCTCCAGGCCTCACCTCCTCAAAGGAAGCTCTCAGGGAGAGCTGCAGTTCCCACTTTTAAAACAACACCTTCAGTTTGCCTTTCTACAGTACATGTATGCTGATTTAAAGAGTAATTTTATCATCTAAATTGCCCTGATATTACAGTATATCACATTTTCACTTCTTCACTTCACATTTTAACTGTTATGAAGACTTTATTGGTTAAGGAACATCTTTAGATTTTGACCTGGTGAATTTGGATGTCATGTTGTAGTCTCTAATCAACACTTAATATCTACTTCTAGGGCAGGATGGGGTAGATGAAGCTGACTGATGGTATTGCAGCAAAAAGGGTTAATGGGTTAATCTCTTCCTGGTGTGCTTACCCCAATTCCCCAGGTTAGCTGAAATAATGTGCCAACTCAGGCTCTGTACCTGACCCATACTGATCTTCCAACCACTCCTAACAAGATCATATCAATACGCTAAGGCGTTATCGACAGGGAAGACTGTTTCCCACAATGCTAAGAATAGGAGTGTGCTTTGAAGACATTCTTCTATATACAAAGGCTGTTTTGTATGTGGGAGGAGGGTCTGGGTGTGGAATGGATTTTTTACATGAGTGAAGTTGACAAGGCTCTAGTGCGTGTCTTTGTGTTTGTTTGTTTTAAGATTTATTCTGAGAATGTAACAAAAAGTCAATATATCTAGGTTTTTTCTCCATTATATTTCCTTTTTGGTATAGAAAATGGATCTTTCAAGTTATCTTTCACATCTCAGGTACTGAAAACCAGGTTATGTATTTTGAGCAGGCTATTTTACAAACTGGCTTTATTTGTTTTATATGTATTTATTTATATATGTATGTGTGTATTTATTTATTTAGTGTACCCAATTATCTCCCCATCTTGTTTTTTTCCCCTTAGTTTAGAATGTCTAATTATGTTCTCTCACCACAGCACAATCCTTGAAGGTCAATGGATGGTCAGTGGATGCTGAAGGTCAATGGATGGTCAATGGATGCTGAAGGTCAATGGATGGTCAATGGATGCTGAAGGTTAATGGATGGTCAATGGATGCTGAAGGTTAATGGATGGTCAATGGATGCTGAAGGTTAATGGATGGTCAATGGATGCTGAAGGTTAATGGATGGTCAGTGGATGCTGAAGGTTAACGGATGGTCAATGGATGCTGAAAGTCAATGGATGGTCAATGGATGCTGAAAGTCAATGGACTGGGAAACCCTCCCGAACCCCATCTAGCTACTGATACTTTTACATTACATTTTACATGTTTTGATTTCTATATATTCACAACTATATAACATTGCTTTAATTGAGTGTATTTATACTCCTAAGTTCAGTGTATAAACTGCAGCACAATCACCTGTATTTCTATTTAAAGTAAGCACAGTTTTCACTGTGTGCCAGTAGTTACTAAGTACAATACATTATCATTAATAAAACAAAAATAAAATGTTAACCAATGTTGTTTTTCAAATGATTGGTTTTGACATCTCTTCTGAAGTAGTTTCTTACTAATTATTCATGACCCAAGCCAGTGATCCCCAGACCCAGCTCTGCATGTCTTCTGAGGACTGAGGAGAGGAGGGCTGAATCCAAAGTGCAGTGGGAGCACAATACAATAAATAAATACATGAATAATAACATAGCAAAGAGAAATGCTGAAGCAATGAAAGACATTCTGTTCAATTAAAAACAGCTTCCTCTGTCTTCTTTGAATTATTCCGGATTGCTTGCGAGTTCTACATTATTGTCCTATTACTTTGAAAGGAACCGCAAAAGATAATTAATCAGGAGAGATAATGTGAGCTGAATCAGTAATAATTTGCATTATTTAGATGATTTTTTGCTTTCAAAATCCCTGCAGGTTTTCTGCACAGCCGCCTAACTATGCACAATTGTAATTCACTTAGGAGCAGCTTTATAGCAATTTTCACATTTTTAATTTAATGCCAAACTTCCTGATTAATGATCTCAAACTGACAGCCAGGGTGTTTTTCAACCTGCTTTTATCTATTGCATTAGCTTCTTTGGAACCCAAGGGCAGTGTGCACCTTTATAGCTCTGATTGACCTTATCAGGGAATGCTTTTTTTATTCCTGATAACAATAATTAAAAACAAAATCCCTTCAGAATCTCACTTAGGCATTCATTGTTACCTGGCCTGTAATCAAATGAACTGCGCTCTAAATAGCTAATTGGTGAAGAGGGAAGGGGGTTCTTAACATTTTTATCCAACCTTCCTTTCAATCAGTGCAAAAGTCTCTGATTATCCACTCCTGACTGCCAGGGACTAGAAGGAAGTTAAGTCCTTCAAGAATACAGTAGCTCTTGGCTTGGCTTCCCTGGGTTTTGAAACACCCCTGGTCTGTATTCAATTTGATTGTTTGCCATTTTTGAAAATCTGATTTACTCTGCCTGTCTGACGGGGCTGTGCATTTTTGACTTTTACTAAATATATGTATTAATTATCCTGACAAAGTATGAGATGCAGGGTTGCCAAAAATAAGATAGTTATAATACCCTCGTACCTAGAACTACCAGACCAGTCAAATCGACCGCTACATAGAAAACAATGTATTTAACTCATACAGTACAGTATTGTATTTTATTATTTGCCGGCAATGTATTGAACTGTGATTGAATTACATGAGATTAGATTACTTTAGATTACCTTAGATTACTTCTTGTAATCTAAGGTGTCTACTGTAATTCAGATAGCTTTTTGTAGAGGCTACTGTCTGTCTAGGGCCCTTTTCATAAAATGATTGGAACAAACGGCGACTGTCACAAAGCACTTTATGAATGAGTATACAGCTGTTCAAGAAAAAAAATCTGCCTTTTTTTGATGACATCATCGGCACTATTAATGTTCCTTGGGTGGCTTCGGTAGCTGTTGCAAAAATTAAAACGGAATCCACTGACAGTAGCTTACTACAGAAACCCAAGTCTGCAGCTGCCAGGCAGTCTGCAAAACCTGATTCCCATGCCCCTATCATTAACATCGAAACCGAGTCTGCAGCTGCCAGGCAGTCTGCAAAACCTGATTCCCATGCCCCTATCCTTAACATCGAAACTCGAGTCTGCAGCTGCCAGGCAGTCTGCAAAATCTGATTCTGATGCCCCTATCATTACCACCGAAATCCGAGTCTGCAGCTGCCAGGCAGTCTGCAAAACCTGATTCCCATGCCCCTATCATTAACATCGAAACCCGAGTCTGCAGCTGCCAGGCAGTCTGCAAAACCTGATTCCCATGCCCCTATCCTTAACATCGAAACCCGAGTCTGCAGCTGCCAGGCAGTCTGCAAAACCTGATTCCCATGCCCCTATCATTAACATCGAAACCCGAGTCTGCAGCTGCCAGGCAGTCTGCAAAACCTGATTCCCATGCCCCTATCCTTAACATCAAAACTCGAGTCTGCAGCTGCCAGGCAGTCTGCAAAACCTGATTCTGATGCCCCTATCATTAACATCGAAACCCAAGTCTGCAGCTGCCAGGCAGCTTGTTAAACCTGATTCCCATGCCCCTATCCTTAACATCGAAACCCGAGTCTGCAGCTGCCAGGCAGTCTGCAAAAGCTGATTCTGATGCCCCTATAATGTCTGCCAAAAATTGAGAATATGTCATAATTTAGAAAATAAAGCATTTTTTAAATAAATACTTTTCATTTTGTTTGGCAATGCTGGTTAACACACTTCCATATGCACACATAAGATTTAAATTCTTAACTGCAGACAAAAAAATAAATAAATAAATGCATTATTATTATTATTATTATTATTATTATTATTATTATTATTATTATTATATTATTATAATAATAATAATAATAATAATAATAATAATAATAATAATAATAATTTTGAAAACTTTAAATGTTAATCTTACAAATTCTCAATTATTATTATTATTATTATTATTATTATTATTATTATTATTATTATTATTATTATTATTATTATTAATAAACCCTGCTTAAAGCAGGGAATCAATCAGGGTTGAGTTTATGTTTATGAATCAGTAAAAGTTTCACGCTGTATTGCACACCGTATACAAAATAAATCGCTTTGTGGTGTGCGAAAAAAATAAGAAAATAAAAAAGACTCCCTTTCAAACACTGATCGCGCCTTGCACTGAAGCTTGATCAGTGTGCTTTGCAATAGCAAGCAAGCCCAAATTGTGTAGTAATAAAATATGTCTTTAAAAAAATAGAGGCTGTCGTTAGTTTAGACTTGACTGTAGAAAGCGTTCAATAACGTCTAGTTATCAACAGCATTTTGCAGTCGTTCACTCTTAGTGAGTGTGTACGTTTTCCCAGCTATGCTGCTGGCACACATCTTTATATTTCTGTGAAACCTGGGGATACCTCTGTGGTTTCTGATTTATGTAAAAGTATCTGAATGATGTAAAAATCAGGATGTCTCAAAATCGTTTGCAGTTAAACTAAGATAAGACAGAAGTTTTGATTTGCGGTTCTCAGCAACAACTGCAATTTGCCTATTCTCTAAACACAGAGTAGAGTAATTTAAATCCAAACCCAAAATCAGAGGCCAGGCATTTGGGATTCATATTGTATTCAGATTTTTGTTTTGAGGCTCATATCCGTCTTTTTATCATCTACCAAGTTTGATAAGATTAGGTCTTGTCTTTCATTGAGAAGCTAATTCATGCTTTAGCCTCATCTAGACTCGATTACTGCAGTTCTCTTTTTGCTGGTTTACCAGACCGTGCCTTTTCACAGTTACAACTTGTTCATAATGCAGCGGTGCACGGGCTTAGAAAAAAAAAGACATGTGACCACATACTGTAAATCCTGTGCTGCACTGGCTTCCACTAAGATATAGAGTTGATTATAAGATCCGACTTTTTACTTACCAACACTGCGTGGCCTGACATCTGATTATCTAAAAGAGCTTTTGCCCCTATATGTACCGGGGTGTGCTTTAAGGTCGGCTGATTCTGGTCTTCTGTCCCTCCCAAAGATTAAGACAAAAGGAAAGGAGAAAGAGCTTTCAGTTCCAATGCTCCCAGAATGTTGAATAAACTACCATCTGACACTAGCACTAACAAAATGTTAAAAGTGTTCTTCACTTTTTATTTCTCTACTAATATTGATGTTTTTTGGGGGTTTTGATTTATTTTGCATTAACTTTTTGTCGTGTTCATTTTTTTGTATTGTTTTAATTCATTTGATTGTAATTTTTGTTGTATGAAAGCCATCTTCAGGAGACCTGCACACAGAGCTGTATTCCTCTACAATGATGAA
This sequence comes from Polyodon spathula, assembly GCF_017654505.1. Lineage (NCBI taxonomy): Eukaryota > Metazoa > Chordata > Actinopteri > Acipenseriformes > Polyodontidae > Polyodon > Polyodon spathula. Next base: position 1,504,693 of record NC_054534.1, read on the forward strand.
GCAGTCTGACTGCACTCTAACCATTTACAAGTGCAAGTGAAAGAACAGAATTATACTCAGCTCCCTTCATCTGTCAGTTACCATTGGGACTGGTGGAACAAACAAGAGACTGTGGAGTTTTATAATACAACAAAGCATGGACATTTTAGGCCAGATGGTATGGAAATACTCAGTGAAAGCTGGGTCTCGCAGATGTCTTGTTCACGTGTTTTACAATGTATTGGATCTTGCAGCCATCAATTATTTTATTATTTACAATGAATGATGGGCAAGAAGATAACGAGTTGAAATGATATATAGTGCAGCTAGACAAAAAACTTTGCCAGCAACATTTTCAACAGAAGACGAGTGCAAAGCAGGTGCCTGCAGCTGAAGTTAGCGCAAGCGCCAGCCGCAAGCGACGACAATGCCAGGTGCCAAATGCAATGGTAACAAGACTCTTGATAGCTGTGCCCAATGCACAAAGGCAGTGTGTGGAAAGTGCACTGCATGTGTGGAGAAACGCAACAGTTGTGTGGATTGTGCAAACACTTAGGCTTCTTTGAGAACACGCTGTGCTGTTGCGATTGTATATAGAACCCATTTAGGCTCAAATGTTTGTTTTTTATTTACATAGTTCCGGTTGCCTATTTGCTCTTTGTTATGTTTGTATATAAACCTGTTTCTTTTTAAATGTTTTTTTTTTTATGTTTTTATCATTTTTTGCAGTTGTGCTTTATATAATATGGCTGTATATAAACCCACTTCTGTTTTAATTTATTTACAATGTTTCAGTTGTGCAGATGTTTTAGATGACATGCCTGAACAAAACTACAACTTATGTCAGATTGTTTCTCCTTTCTTTATAATATTTCTGTTGTTTTTCATACGGCAGTCAAATTGACCGCTCTTGGTAGTTCTAGGTGTGTGTATAACTAGTCCTAGTGTTGAATCCAATTGCTGGCAATCTCTTGATGGTTCCTTTGCACATCATTCTCTTACGATGTTTCGACTACTGTGGTGAAAAGAAAAGAAAATACATGGTTTTGATGCTTTCGGCTTTGGACTATTTGCAGATAACCCTTATAAATTTTGGTGGTAACACTTTATATGAAGTGTCTCTGATTACTGTGTATTGACATAGTAGTTACCTAGTAAATACATATGCACTTTGACATAATTACAATGCTATCATGCACAATTACAATGCACTTAATGTGTACATGTTTTGTGTGATATATCCCCAGTGCAAATTTACAGGTGCAAACTTTTACAAGGGAACAGGTAGCCCTGCAGCATTTATAAAGCTATAGAAAGGGAAATAACTATTATCGTTAAGATTATTTTTTCAACTAATTAGCTGGGACGCCAGAATCATTGTTGAGCCCTCTTAAAGTGTCGTGGGCTAGTTGACGAAACACCAAGGATGGAAGGTGCCCACTTGAAGACTCCAGAGAAGTACCCTACCCTCCTCAGTCCAGATGGTTGTCATGCTGATGCACTAGAGAGGTCGCACTGTGGTTGCTCCCTGGAGCCAGCATTGCAGCCGTTGTGTGTGCTGATGCATCAGGGAGGCAAAATGGGCTGATCCCTGGTGCCAGCATTACAATTCAATGCTAAGCAGAAAGATATCTGTATCATCAGATGGAAAGAAACGCAGATGGATCACATTAGTTTACAGTAAAGGAAGCTATGTCTTAGTTGGTGCTTATCTTAGAGAGAGCTTAATTCATTATCAGCTTGAAGTTTTAACACCTATTCTCATGTAATGGAAATCATGGCAGTCATGTGGATTGGATTTTAAAAGTCGTTTTTGTGGTTAGTGTGGTTTATAACTGGAGACTGAAAGAAGACTGTGAGGCGTGTGAGTAAAAATGGATTTTCCAGGCAGTGATTTACGTGTAAAAATTAAAATTTTATTTAATATTACACGGAAAAAAGAAAAATAATAAAGAAGGATGTGAGGGAGGGAGTGCTGCAGTAATCAAAAATAAAGGAACGGAAGTCTTTTAGTCCTCTTCGCGTTCTGCTTAAATCCAAAAATAAAACAAAAAGGAATAAAAACAGAAAAGAGCCAAGTTAGTAAAGCCTCCGTTCGTGACACAGTCCAAACTCCCACGTACTTCCCTCCAGCCTTTTTTCCCCCGCCTCTATTCCTTAGGACCAACCCCGAACACAGTAGCACGTTCCCTTTAGTATGCAAACCCCGCCCCGGTAGTCAGTGGATCACCAATCCCAAACTGACAGGTATCCTTAATTTCACTTGACTCAAGTGGCTGGAATTTACATACTCGTACTTCCGCCCCTCACCAAGGTGCCGCCCCTCAAAAAGATGACTTTTGTCATGGTCACAAGACCTTGGTAAGGGAAGTCCCGAGTTGGTTTGATACCTTCTACTGTTGGGAGGCTGAATTGCAGACCGAAACCCCTTTGACTCATCACAAAGACCCTCAGAAAACAAGTTGTTTTTTTTTTACCAGCAAAGAAAGATTTTGAGTCATGAGTTAGGCACTGTACCAATTTGATTGAAAAAGAGAAACATGATGATAGAGAGAAATGTATAATGTATGGAAATCCATCGAGTTTAATTTAAAACAGAAGGACAAGTGTTACATACAATAGGCTATGACAGCTCAAGCCTTGCTACCTCACTTGACTTCCTCTCACTCGTTCAGTGAATGGGACTCTGCAGTGGCAGTTCTGCTGCTCTCTTTCTTTTTTGTCTCTTTCTATCTTTCCCTCTTTTGTCATACATTGTTCTTTGCATTATTGATAAACGTGGCTAATTGCTGCATATATTCATTTACAATACATATACAATTATTTATAAACCGGTCAACTTAAACTGACCTTTACCAGGAAAAAATCTACGATCAGATAATACTCTGTATGAATGTTTGGTAGCACTTTGGATTATATTGCATACACAACCATGTAATAACGTGTTGCTAACTGTATAACTATCACAACCATGTAATAACATGCTGCTAACTGTATAACTATCACAACCATGTAATAACACGCTGCTAACTGTATAACTATCACAACCATGTAATAACACGCTGCTAACTGTGTAACTATCACAACCATGTAATAACATGCTGCTAACTGTATAACTATCACAACCATGTAATAACACACTATCACAACCATGTAATAACTAACTATCACAACCATGTAATAACATGCTGCTAACTGTGTAACTATCACAACCATGTAATAACATGCTGCTAACTGTGTAACTATCACAACCATGTAATAACATGCTGCTAACTGTGTAACTATCACAACCATGTAATAACACACTGCTAACTGTATAACTATCACAACCATGTAATAACATGCTGCTGTGTAACTATCACAACCATGTAATAGCATGCTACTAACTGTGTAACTATCACAACCATGTAATAACATGCTGCTGTGTAACTATCACAACCATGTAATAGCATGCTACTAACTGTATAACTATCACAACCGTTACATAGTAGTTACCATGCAAGAGCATGGGCCATTACAAATTAATCAGTTGTTACAAATGGAATTAAATGCTTTAAAAAAGTAATTAGAAATACTGAAATAAATTAGAATTTTGACAAAACTCTCTTTTCTTTGGTGTTGTATCACAGTGTTTTTGAACTGTGTTTAGTCCCAGCTTTTAGAGCCAGATCACTTAATATGTTTCTTACGTGCAGTGTATCATGGCAGGGAAAGTCTAGGTGAAAGAGCCTTGATACAAATTACTTTAGCCCATCAGCACTGACACGATTACAACATTTGGCTATAATCTGTGGCAAACAATACAGACAAGGGCTGGCAAGCAGGGACACAGCAAAACCAGATGATAATTACATTCTGGTTTATCTTTGGCTATGTGAGACACACTGTCTCCATATGACAGCTGGGAATGTATGTCTTTTTTCTTCTTTTCATTCCTGTTTTCTCTCAGTGTTGTGCTGTGCAGCTGATACGTTTTATTTTACTCAGGCTGGCTCAATGAGAGGTTACGTTTCCTTTTCAGCTTGTTTCCAGTTTCTGTCTGTCAGTGGCTGGGGTGAGGGTATGGAATGGGTTACCTAGTCGTGTTGTAGTTGCTGAATCATTACAATCCTTTAACACTAGAAGGACCGGAGATATACTCATACCTAGAAGCCCCTCAGCAGTCTTTCTGACGGCTGTATTCAAAACACTGTAAATAGTATAACGCAAGGAGAAACAGTCGGATGTAATTTCGTTTTTTTATTGAGTACACCACAAACATCTGAACAACCTATATATAATATATATATATATATATATATATATATATATATATATATATATATATATATATATATATATATATATATATATATATATACACACACACACACACACACAAAATGTAAAAACTAAAATATTTTAAAACATATGTTTTCTCTTGTGTGTGGTTTTGTATCACTTTTAGGTGATGCAAAACTTTCAGCCTGAGCTGCAGTGTGTAGTGCTTCCCAGTGTTTCAGGATTCAGAAGCACCTGGGATTATTTCAAACATGATAAAAAGCTAAAGGATCAGTTAACAACCTAATTAAACAGTATTTTGAGGATTCTGGTCTTCACCTCTGATGTATTTGTATATAAAAGCCAGGTCCATCATGAAGGGATGGATACTATTATACTGCATGCAGCTCGATACAGGATACCATCGATGTCTCTTCAACATTCACATCTTCTCTCTCTGTGGCTCATTAATATTCCTGTCTTCACTTCAGATTTTTTTCTTCTGTCTCTATCTTTGCCTTTTGTTCCCCAGCTCCTGTAAAAACCAATAAAGACTTTTATTAACCATCGATATCCATCTCCACCTCCCCTTAATAAAACCTGAGTCTCCCCTATCCTCTGCTGACATTAATAATCCTGTTTACCTCTGTGCCCAGAGCCTTTATCATCATACACACATGCACCAGACATGCCAGCTGCGGATCCTATTGGCTACTTCCTGAAACCGGACAGCTGTCACATCTTTCTGCTCAGACGGTGCTGATTTATTGGATTTTTTTAATCACTTGCTCTCGCACGAGCTCTGCATTGCTTGCCCTGGAACTTTAAGTTCAATGTATTCTGCTGGAAGAGAAGTTGGATCTGAGGACTGGGGGTAAAGTAATTCCAACGTGATTCATCTACCCACTTTCTATTCATGTTGTTACAATTTGACAAAGTATATTTTCTGTGTGCAAACCTTTTCTCGTTTTCACCAACAGGAGGCGCTCCATTCTGAAATCACTCTTTTGTAGTGTAACACATTTGCATTTCTCAGTGTATTCTCAAATGCACATTGTTGCTTACCTCTGGGTGTTATCACTTTTAATATATATATATATATATATATATATATATATATATATATATATATATATATATATATATATATATATATATATATATATATATACAGGCAGATGATGTACTACAAGAAACAAAGAGTCACATGAGTTATCTTTATCACAGATTGTGTCTGCCTCATTATTTGGTGTTGTAATAGTGTTGCCGCAATTAAAATGCAATCCAGTGGTTAAACTGCTGCTGTGGGACAAACGTCTGTCAAATTGAAAAAAAAAACAAACACGACAATAAATCATTGAATCCTGCAGCAATTGTTTGGAACACACTAGCCTGCCAATTGACAGCTTCATTTACTTTAAATATTGTACAAAACTGTCATGTTTGTTAAACTATTTTGTTATGTAACTGCTGATATGCCCGCCTCTGTCACAGGTCACTCTTGAAATACAGGTATCTACAGCGGAAATTTTTAACTGTCAAATTCAAATTGAATTGATCTGAATTGAATTTTGTAATGATTCCCTGCTGATTCCCTTGCTCATATATTGAAACCAATGTTTCATGCATGATAATATTGGATAGAGGTGTTTTAAAAGACACAAGAGACCTGTGGTTAGCAGAGTCATTCGATTTATATAGACCAAGCAAGGTGGGGAGGCAAATATGGTTTCAGGGTCAATACATCCCTCAAATCATATTTTTCCCCACTTCAAAAACCACCACATAATTTGGCAATACTTTACATCTCTCCTTGCACTGTAATTAAATGTAACTACTGTACATAAAAATGCAACTGTAAGTACAGAACCACATGTGTAAATACAAAAGGTGCTGATAAGCAGAAACCTAATGTACATTTTGTAATTAATTTACAATATACACAGCCATATGTGTAAGTGCTGTGTTACTACAATGTAATTACAGTGTAGTTAAGCCACACTTAATGTAAAGTGGTACCCAGAATTCATATTTTATTTGTGATATATTAAACATGATGGCAGCACGTTAAACAACCCACTTTGCTCAGGCTAAATAATATATCTTTTTGATAGTATGCACTTGAAAAAAGAAGCTTTAATGCCAGGATTCAAAACAGTATTTAATGAACATTTCAGAAGCATATTAATTAAAAGTCTATTAGTTCTTTATAGGCCAATTAACATTAATTCAGTATGCAGAAGGGTGCATTGTCTTTATGCAATTTGGAAATGTCTCTTGAACTTTAATTGGTAGCTATTTATAAAAAATATGATTTTAATTAAATGGCAATAACCAGCTCAGTAAATGTTACACCACAAATAATACTAATACTAATAATAATTGAATGAATGTGTTTTTTACTGATTAGAGGCTATTTCAGGATGAGTGCACTGAGATGAACGCATCCTGTTCATAGATATGATCCTGACAGCAGCAGAGCAGACACACGCCTTAGAACAGCAGACAAACAAAACCACAAACAAGGAGATTTTAATGCTAAAACACAAACACAACTAGAACCCATTAAAAAAAAGACCAACATTCCTGAAATCAGCTTATTCAAAGTTAAAGTAAGGAAATGCATGTTTACCAAAAATATAAAAAATATTTGGGAATGTTGCACCACAAGAATAAGCAGTCTCTATCAAGCTTTTAGGAAATGGTCCTCTTATGTGCTAATCCCTTCAAACTGTTTTACAATCCCTACTAAAGCATGTCTAGAGCATGTTGTGTATTTGAAACTCATACATTACTAGTAAGATTAAGCCCTGTTATTATATTACGTCGTGTTTTGTTCCTGGGTAGTAAGTGTTATTTCCTGTAAATTTACAGTATAATCATAAATCCCAAAAAACTACTCACTTCTAAATCTTTTGTAGTCATTTTTGTATTACTTTAGTATAAATACATGTTAATTTGGATTCATATGTTGTTTTTTTCTGACTTTATGTGAACGAAAAGACACAAATTCGTCCATTTTCTCATTGGAAATAGTGATATTTTGAAATTTACCTGTCCGGGTCACAAAAGCAAAGTTTGTGGGGAATAATATCCATTTTCTATGCTTTTGAGGCATAAGCAATTAGGAAATAACACTTACTACCTAGGAACAACAATTGTGTTACATAGTGTTATTATCATTGTAGTATTTGCTACAGTTTATAATAACCATACTATCTCATTGCCTTGTAACCACATATGGTCTAATTACAGTGCCGTGAGAGATGTAAAGTATCATCCAATTATGTAGTGGTTTTGAGAAGCGGAGAAACCACCAAACTCGTTTCCTCTGTGCCCAGAGCCAAATTCAAAACAAGGCCTCCAGAGGAGAGGATAAGTAAGTCTGATCTAAAATTAAAATGATGAGAACACATATTTGATATGGAAAAGGTGAGGGACGTATTGACCCTCAAATTGTATTTGCCTCCCCTGCCTGGCATAGTCTATATAAATCGAATGGCTCTTCTAACCACAGGTCTCTTGTGTCTTTTAAAACACCTTAATCCAATATTATCATGCATGAAACAAAATAATATGATCTATACACTGGTTTCAATATATGAGCAATGCAGTCTTCTAAAAATAGCAAAGGGGCAATGCAATAAAACAAGGCCAATCCCTCATTGTGAGGAACCGATATGCTGCTAAGCAAATAAGAATGCTGCCAGCTCGATTCTAAACTGATAGAAACATGACAGGTATTGATATCAGCAGGGAATCAGTGCAATTTAATTTGAATTTGACAGCTTAAAACTTTCTGCGGTAGATACCTGTATTTCAAGAGTGACCAGTGACAGAGGGAGTGACGTTATTAGGAGTGACCAGTGACAGAGGCGGGCATGTCGGCATGCATGTTATTAGGAGTGACCGGTGACAGAGGCGGGCATGTCGGCATGCATGACCGGTGACAGAGGCGGACATGTCGGCATGCATGTTATTAGGAGTGACCAGTGACAGAGGCGGGCATGTCGGCATGCATGTTATTAGGAGTGACCGGTGACAGAGGCGGGCATGTCGGCATGCATGTTATTAGGAGTGACCGGTGACAGAGGCGGGGCGGACATGTCGGCATGCATGTTATTAGGAGTGACCGGTGACAGAGGCGGGCGTGTTGGCATGCATGTTATTAGGAGTGACCGGTGACAGAGGCGGGCATGTCGGCATGCATGTTATTAGGAGTGACCGGTGACAGAGGCGGGCGTGTTGGCATGCATGTTATTCGGAGTGACCGGTGACAGAGGCGGGCATGTTGGCATGCATGTTATTAGGAGTGACCGGTGACAGAGGCGGGCCGGTGACAGAGGCGGGCATGTTGGCATGCATGTTATTAGGAGTGACCGGTGACAGAGGCGGGCGTGTTGGCATGTGTTATTAGGAGTGACCGGCAGAGGCGCATGTTATTAGGAGTGACCGGTGACAGAGGCGGGCATGTTGGCATGCATGTTATTAGGAGTGACCGGTGACAGAGGCGGGCATGTCGGCATGCATGTTATTAGGAGTGACCGGTGACAGAGGCGGGCATGTCGGCATGCATGTTATTAGGAGTGACCGGGAGTGACCGGTGACAGAGGCGGACATGTCGGCACATGTTATTAGGAGGCGGTGACATGTCGGCACGCATGTTATTAGGACCTTTATGAAGCTTCAATAGGTCAGCTGCCTATATGTTTTCTGAAGTGTACTACAGTTATATTAACAACTCGTTTTTATCCTATTATTGAGTTTATCAGTAATATTAAAATATAAAAATGCAAGGTGCAAAGTTTTTTCTATACGCCAGATCAAACACAGATTGACTGTCTAGTGGAGGCTTGGGTGCTTCTCCCCGGGACCAGGTATAATGTAATGGCAGTTCGAGAGAACGCTTCCAAAGTGGTAGTTATTCACTTTCCAGTTCAGAGGGAAGACTGTCTTCTGCAGTGTGCTTGAGGAGGTATGAAATGAATTTCTTTTCCCTTTCATTTGCTTGGTCTCTGAGAGGCTTGACGGTTGATATGTGTGCTTGACTATTATAGGGCTAATCCATCCATGACAGTGTTCAATTTTCTCTGGGAATTTGCTTATGGATTTCTTCCCCAGAATACTCTGAAACACTTGGAATTAAAGTACGCTGGGGCAAGCAGAGGGAAAAGCCGCTACAGCTGTCAGTCAGGAGAGGTTTGGCAGGACTAAAAGTTAAATTAGAAAAGATCTTGGTTTTATTCATTTTTCTTTCGGTAAATGTGCTGCTTTTTCCTTCGCTTGCCTATCTTCACACTCCTGTGAGTGTGCTATGGAAGCCCAATCAAACTGCGGCAAGAGATTTAAAAATGAGGAGCAAAAATAGTCCACATTGGCAGAGGATCACAACTAACTTGCAACCCTATGAATGCACATCCCCATCACCCCTGCAGGCACTGCCCTTGAAAGTGGAATTACCTATGCTTTCACAAACATTGTCTTTTGTTGTTCTGATCGTTTTGCTTTACATACTTTTTTTTTTACTTTGAATTAAGTGAAGCAATTTTTGTTTTCTCCTGCTATAAGTTCACATCCTGCATTGGAGGTACAATGACCCCATCTGTAGTTACACAAATGTACTTGTGGTTGGTATACCATGGACAAAGAATAGTAAAGTGTAGTAAGCCATAGTGAATGCATGGTAAATCCTGTATCGTAAGGTAAAATAATACAGCATATAATTGTAATAACAATGTAATTACATGGTACTGCCCTGATATAATGCACCATTTCCATGTACTTACATGCACCCTTATTACAACGTTAGTCTGTGGTAGTTACCATGTTATTAGCATATCATTATGCCGTTATATATGCCTCCTGATCTATCAAACTGGATCTAGCATCTGAACTGTTTTGTTAACTGTTTATTGAAGTTAGTACTGCAAGCAAGAAATAATGAAACAGTTCCAACACACCCGGTGTGTAGAAACAGCCAGTGCAATCTTTGGGAAGTTTCTTCCAAAACAGTGACCTGGAAAATGTCTCATTCTTCCTGAACTCTGAGGTGCCGTAGCAGCAGAGGCTTCTTCATCTCATTATAACTATGGTAGAGATTCACACATGTGTATGCGCCCCTCCCTCTGGGTTTACGTTGCTTCTTCATCTCATTATTACTATGGTAGAGATTCACACATGTGTATGTGCCCCTCCCTCTGGGTTTGCATTGCTTCTTCATCTCATTATAACTATGGTAGAGATTCACACATGTGTATGTGCCCCTCCCTCTGGGTTTGCATTGCTTCTTCATCTCATTATAACTATGGTAGAGATTCACACATGTGTATGCGCCCCTCCCTCTGGGTTTGCATGGCTTCTTCATCTCATTATTACTATGGTAGAGATTCACACATGTGTATGCGCCCCTCCCTCGGGGTTTGCATTGCTTCTTCATCTCATTATAACTATGGTAGAGATTCACACATGTGTATGCGCCCCTCCCTCTGGGTTTGCATTGCTTCTTCATCTCATTATAACTATGGTAGAGATTCACACATGTGTATGCGCCCCTCCCTCTGGGTTTGCATTGCTTCTTCATCTCATTATTACTATGGTAGAGATTCACACATGTGTATGTGCCCCTCCCTCTGGGTTTGCATTGCTTCTTCATCTCATTATTACTATGGTAGAGATTCACACATGTGTATGCACCCCTCCCTCTGGGTTTGCATTGCTTCTTCATCTCATTATTACTATGGTAGAGATTCACACATGTGTATGTGCCCCTCCCTCTGGGTTTGCATTGCTTCTTCATCTCATTATTACTATGGTAGAGATTCACACATGTGTATGTGCCCCTCCCTCTGGGTTTGCATTGCTTCTTCATCTCATTATTACTATGGTAGAGATTCACACATGTGTATGCGCCCCTCCCTCTGGGTTTGCATTGCTTCTTCATCTCATTATTACTATGGTAGAGATTCACACATGTGTATGCGCCCCTCCCTCTGGGTTTGCATTGCTTCTTCATCTCATTATTACTATGGTAGAGATTCACACATGTGTATGTGCCCCTCCCTCTGGGTTTGCATTGCTTCTTCATCTCATTATTACTATGGTAGAGATTCACACATGTGTATGTGCCCCTCCCTCTGGGTTTGCATTGCTTCTTCATCTCATTATTACTATGGTAGAGATTCACACATGTGTATGTGCCCCTCCCTCTGGGTTTGCATTGCTTCTTCATCTCATTATTACTATGGTAGAGATTCACACATGTGTATGCACCCCTCCCTCTGGGTTTGCATTGCTTCTTCATCTCATTATTACTATGGTAGAGATTCACACATGTGTATGCACCCCTCCCTCTGGGTTTGCATTGCTTCTTCATCTCATTATTACTATGGTAGAGATTCACACATGTGTATGTGCCCCTCCCTCTGGGTTTGCATTGCTTCTTCATCTCATTATTACTATGGTAGAGATTCACACATGTGTATGCGCCCCTCCCTCTGGGTTTGCATTGCTTCTTCATCTCATTATTACTATGGTAGAGATTCACACATGTGTATGTGCCCCTCCCTCTGGGTTTGCATTGCTTCTTCATCTCATTATTACTATGGTAGAGATTCACACATGTGTATGCGCCCCTCCCTCTGGGTTTGCATTGCTTCTTCATCTCATTATTACTATGGTAGAGATTCACACATGTGTATGCGCCCCTCCCTCTGGGTTTGCATTGCTTCTTCATCTCATTATTACTATGGTAGAGATTCACACATGTGTATGCACCCCTCCCTCTGGGTTTGCATTGCTTCTTCATCTCATTATTACTATGGTAGAGATTCACACATGTGTATGCACCCCTCCCTCTGGGTTTGCATTGCTTCTTCATCTCATTATTACTATGGTAGAGATTCACACATGTGTATGCACCCCTCCCTCTGGGTTTGCATTGCTTCTTCATCTCATTATTACTATGGTAGAGATTCACACATGTGTATGCGCCCCTCCCTCTGGGTTTGCATTGCTTCTTCATCTCATTATTACTATGGTAGAGATTCACACATGTGTATGCGCCCCTCCCTCTGGGTTTGCATTGCTTCTTCATCTCATTATTACTATGGTAGAGATTCACACATGTGTATGCGCCCCTCCCTCTGGGTTTGCATTGCTTCTTCATCTCATTATTACTATGGTAGAGATTCACACATGTGTATGCGCCCCTCCCTCTGGGTTTGCATTGCTTCTTCATCTCATTATTACTATGGTAGAGATTCACACATGTGTATGCGCCCCTCCCTCTGGGTTTGCGTTGCTTCTTCATCTCATTATTACTATGGTAGAGATTCACACATGTGTATGTGCCCCTCCCTCTGGGTTTGCATTGCTTCTTCATCTCATTATTACTATGGTAGAGATTCACACATGTGTATGCGCCCCTCCCTCTGGGTTTGCGTTGCTTCTTCATCTCATTATTACTATGGTAGAGATTCACACATGGTAGAGATTCACACATGTGTATGTGCCCCTCCCTTCGGGTTTGCATTGCTTCTTCATCTCATTATTACTATGGTAGAGATTCACACATGTGTATGCGCCCCTCCCTCTGGGTTTGCGTTGCTTCTTCATCTCATTATTACTATGGTAGAGATTGACACATGTGTATGTGCCCCTCCCTCTGGGTTTGCATTGCTTCTTCATCTCATTATTACTATGGTAGAGATTCACACATGTGTATGTGCCCCTCCCTTTGGGTTTGCGTTGCAACACAGTTGGTGTTTGCTGGTTTGAGCCCCAAACTTGTGAGTTCATATTATCTTAATTAACTTTACAATGTATATCTATTTAGTTCACAGCCCAGTTTTACGTTGGAAATTAAGCAATGAATGTTTCTGTACAGCTACGGCCAAATGTTTTGCATCACCCAATAGAATTAACTTCCTTTTAAAGTCCAAAGAAACCTGTTCAATAATGTTATGTTAGCCTGCTGAATTACGTACCGCTTTGTAGATTTCCATATACTGAACGAAAAACTGACACAAATTGAGAATTATGACATTTTGAAATCTAACGTGAAATACTATACTACTATTATGGCTTCAGATGGACTTTTGCAGTATCATTTTGTAATTTATTTGATTACATGATGTTAATTAAAAAATCTAAATGACATTCATATGTATATATTTTTTAAAAACCTCAAACCTAAAATACTAAGTGATGCAAAACTGTATTCAAATGTTACAAAGTAAGAAAGCAACAGCTTAGAGTTCATTTAGGTATTGATGACTAACTTTATTACAAGTTACATTAACAGTTTTATTTTCTACAGTAAAAAGCTTTTATGAATTTGGGCCCATGTTTTTTGGCAGTGAAAATAAATGTTGTTGAACATTTGAAAACAAAGCCAAATGTAATCAGTCTGTTTGTAGAGTTGCTGTCCCCTTTGTAATGCATTTCCGCTTCTGCACAATCTTATCCTGGGTTTGGTCACTGTGGCTGCTTTCGGGACAGGCACTTCATTTTCTGCATTAAACATCCTGCTTCCAGTCAATAACCCATTACAGTTTTAATAGTATAGTTCTTTTTGTTTAACCTCATGTATGGAAAGCCTATTCGACCTGTTGCAATGATTCCAAACAGTCTTGACCTTAACAGTGGTCTTGTTCAGTGGGGATGAGTCCATTTAGGGTTTTATTGCATTTTGGGGGCTTTATCTATTTATACATTTGAAATGTTAAGGAGAGTTCCCAGTAGTGATTGCAGGAGCATGGTTTTGCATATCAAAGAAAGAGAGAACATGAAGCTACAGTTTTTTGGGTTTTTTTTAACCAGGATTTTGCCTTTAAGTCTTGTTGTTACGACTCAATCATCAGCTTGCCTGACCGGCTTCTTATCTCCCAATGCATTAGCACAATAAAAGAATGAGGGGTGGTAGGAGGGGGAACCCAGTTGAACCCTATTTTGGTAATGCTTTATAAAGATTGTATAATGTGTTAGCTAAAATACTTTTTGCTGTAGTTGTTTTAATGCTCATTACTCTATAATATTTTCTTAGGTCTACCCATGAGGTGAACTGGCTGTTTATATAAAGATCCTGCAGTTTAATCCAGTTTAAATAGAAACTTACTGATGTTCAAACAGGGTGGTGCAACAGATCCCCTTGTTTAAGCATTGGCATGCCATCCTCTTCCTCCTCCTCCATGTCTCCGCCTCTAATCCTCCTCTCCTATCCTGTGGCTATGGGTCTGTCTCATTCATGCCTTAGATCCCCCAGAATGCAAGATTATGCCAAACTTCACTACAATCACATGTTCAGGGTAAGGATCTCTTTGCTGGGGATAGAGGATACCGTTCCTCTCTCCTCCCCATCTTTGAGTCAGATAGAGATCAACCCTTCTTGCATTTTGTTTTTGCCTCATATTGTCTCATGCATTGGTGCTTTAATATTGTTAATCGATACATGTATATTTTTCTCTATCTTGTTCCGATGGTCTGTAGTATTATGTGTGAGTTTATGATGAATGTGAGCTAAGATTCAAGGGGAGAAGCCATTATTAAAAGAGGTATGTTTTAACCTTAAAACAGCTACCTTACATTGACACCGCATATAATGTATTCAGCTTCTGTGTTCAAACACATCATCCTGTGAGGGAAGTTGACTCTTTAGAAGATTAGATTTGAGACTTTTAATCACTTAATCATGTTAGGTCTTTAACAGCTTTGTGTCACAAATGATACACAGTGCTCATTATAATTTGGCTTACCACTGTGCCAGTGACATTTGATGCTAAATCACTTTCAGGGAACTGATTTTTGTGTGTTAGGTTCCTTTGGGGGGAAAGATCATTAAAAAGAATGAGCAGTCCGGAGTGCTTTCTGGGGTTGCATTGCAGTTTGGAAGAGAAGTGATGGATCCAGAGTGATTTTGTTGAGTAACATGCCATCGTGGTGAATAGACTGCAACAAAAACTGAAAAAGACAATGAAAATAGACGTGCTGGTTATGATTCCCTTTCAGAAACCACAAGGCCATCGTTATGTAAGTGCTTTTTTATATTTTACAAATATACAGTACGAGCATCAAGACAGAAAGGCTTCCATGATCTTAGCCCCCAGCTGAATAAAAAAAAAAAAAAGAATACATAAAATATTTAGATGCTAATGCGTTTTCTTGTTTTCTTCTGTCTGCAATGGTGAGACCATGCAGTTAGGTCTTCCGACTGTCAGGGTTCTCCCTGATGATATTTCTTGTTGAAGCAGCCATGAATTTTGAACAGTAAACCTGTTGCCAACAATGCATGCATTGGGGAGCAGCACTGCGCAAGGCATTTTGTGCTGGCTTGATAAAGCAAGCTGAAAACAGGCTGGCTATGAATTCATTGTCCCCTCCACAGGGCTGATCAGGAACACCTTTCATTGCAGAGCAGCCATGTCAAATATGAGGTGGAGGTATCAGCAGGTGTTATTGATCTATTTACTTTTTAATACAGCTATATTTACATACTGTCTTTATACATGTTTTTGTGTTGAGATTTGTATGTTTGTTTTTTTAAGGATGGCCAGGCTGGTTTGATGTTAATCCCTTCCAGGAATCAGCATAGAAAGTCCTGACACAGATTGCTGGTACAAGCAAAGAGCACATTTAGTAGTCAAATGCTTCTGAACATAGTTCCATTTTATAACACACTCGTCACAGAGTAAGGACCTTCTATAACTGAGCCTGCTAGTTAACCTGCATTACTCCAGATACCACACATCAAGGCTATACAGCTCTATACCCTCTTCACAACTGAGAGATACTCCACCCCCACACGGTACAACCCAGAGTACGGTGCTAAAAAAACATACAGGTTACTTTAAAGGCTTCATGATGGTGAGGGAATGATACACATATGAATGCTGATTTTTTTAACAGTGTTCCCTTAAAGCCCACCCACTGTTAATAGAAGCTTATTCATTTGTGTGCACATAGTGACATTATTCACCTTGTTAGGCAAACACTCTTTAGTTACCTATGTTTTCACCATGTTCCCTGACCACTGTTACCCACGCACCTGCCCAGGAGGACTGAAGAAAAATGGACAGTTCCTGCTATCTAGCCCCTTTGAACCCAGCTAACCTCAACAGCCTGCATTGCTACTCAACTGAGCACTGTATGACAGAGCCTGTCTGTAGACTGGCAATCTAACTCCATCTGAATTTAGAGAGCCTGCCTGTAGACTGATGATCTAACTCCATCTGATTTTAGAGAGCCTGTTTGTAGACTGATGATCTAACTCCAGCTGATTTTCCCTCCTTAGCCCCTGGGAGTGCAAAGGTCCCCCCAGCCATGCAACAAAGCTACTGTTTGCACACAGCCATGCAACAAAGCTACTGTTTGCACACAGCCATGCAACAAAGCTACTGTTTGCACACAGCCATGCAACAAAGCTGCTTGTTGCACACAGCCATGCAACAAAGCTACTGTTTGCACACAGCCATGCACACAGCCATGCAACAAAGCTACTGTCTTGCACACAGCCATGCAACAAAGCTACTGTCTGCACACAGCCATGCACACAGCCATGCAACAAAGCTACTGTTTGCACACAGCCATGCAACAAAGCTACTGTTTGCACACAGCCATGCAACAAAGCTACTGTTTGCACACAGCCATGCAACAAAGCTACTGTTTGCACACAGCCATGCAACAAAGCTACTGTTTGCACACAGCCATGCAACAAAGCTACTGTATGTGATATTTTGTCTCAACAAAATGCTGTCAATTAATCATCAACTGTTCAAACCTTGCTCAGCCCCGAGCTGCAGATTTTGATTTGCCATTAAGCAGTATATTCATTCAGTCATGTATTCATGCTGTGCATCAACATTTGTGTTCACTGCCACAGCTGGGAATCACTCAGTTATTTCTCCATAACTTGAAACACTCAATCATAAAAATTGCAAAACTTCTCAGGTTAGCAGGCAAGCATTTTAACGCAAAGTGTTACATTTTTGGTAGATATGAGAAAAAGCAACATTTCACAGTCAGGAACTTTACATTAATTTACTTAATAATATTTAGATCATATTTAGTTAACTGCATTACTCTGGACACATCCAGGGCATGTTTGTAGAACTGTATAAACTGAACTGCCACTTCACAACTGAGGGATTATTCAACCAAGTACAAACTAGTAGATGGCAAAAAACAACATTCTAAGTTACCTTCAAGGTAACCAATTGTTATATTACAGTGTGTTCTAATCATCTTTTCCCTCTGCTTGTGCACTCATGAATACTTCATGTGTCTTGTAACATCACTAACATATCTTTAATTTCTCAACGGTCTCATGAACTTCTGTAATGAGGCCAGTATATACATCACCACAAGATGCGACCTAGTGCTGTGCACCTGTGATTTCTTTCGTCTGAAACAGTGAGTTTGTTAAAGATTTCCAATGGAAAACCTCTGACAAACAGTTTTCTAAGGCCTGCTTAGACAGTCCCAAATGTAAATACTGTATGCCTATGATTATATTAGATGTCAAATATCCATGACTGCAGAGACAGTAATAAGAGATGATTAAGAGAATAGGGTAATAAACAGACAGATATTGAAACATCGTACGCACTCACAGGGTATAAAGTGTTCTACCAGGACTGCATGATCACTGCACAGTGTAGCATCGACACAGACTCATACTATTTTGTTTCTCATAGTAACTCTGGCAGCACAAAGGGGTTTGTTAGATCAACCTGTATCAAGCTGGGATATGCCATGGCTGGATTTTCTTAAAACATTAACAGCATTGGTTTGCATCAATGATTTAATCCTGGGCTAACCACAGAGAGGTGGTTGATGCATTCCACGGTTATCCCCCGAGCTGGAATGAATGAAACAAAAAAAAATGTAAAAGCAGCATAAAAAACAGGGGTGTACGCTGTAGGTGCAGCCATGTAACGCACATGTGTTAGCAGGTCAGGCTGAACGTTAACTTCAAGTCGATCATATCAGTGTAAAAGGCTAGTTTGTAGAATGTTTCATGTTTATATTGGATATTGTAATATCATTCCTATTTACATCACCCTCCGCTTATTATCCCACATTGAAATACCCCAGCAAGAATATAATGGCTGTCACAATAATATTGATGATATCATCACAAAGTATGGGAGCACAATGTAGCACACACTTCAAAGCAATCTGTGTTTACTGCTTTCTTTATTTAAATGTTAGCTAGTGTAGTTCAGGGGACTTGCAGCAGGGGGCTTCCAATTTCCTGTCAATTAGTACCTATTTTCTATTTAAGCCCTGATCACTTGCACCTTCGCTGTCTAGTATTTCGTTTTTGTAGCAAACGCTCAGACGCCGTCTTTTCGTGCTTCACCTCTAATCTACACTTCGTTACCTTTCACTGGAGGTCATTTCTCTGTGCAGCACTCCCAAGATATTATCAAATATTTTCCTACCTGCTCCTATGCTGCTTCTCATCATTCAGCTTCTCCATTTGGCTGCAGGAGCTGCAGGGTTTTCATTTCTCAACTCGTCCGCATCTTTATTAGACAGACTGGCCCTCCACTAAAACCTCTAAAGCTCCTTCAACAAGACAGCGACATTCCCGTCGTCAGCGTTTGCCTTGCCATAATTCCGCTTTTTAATCCACCTCAAAGATCTGTCAGCTGAACATTCCTTTACTCTTCGCTTGCAATCAAGCACCCCTCCTCCGCTCCCAGAGCAAGCACAAATTACCATTCCTTCATGGGATCCTGCCCTGGATTTCTATTGGATACGTTCAACGTTTGAGGGACCTGTCCATTCAGTTTCTTGCTCCGTTTTGGTGTGTTGTGGCTTGTGCTTTCGACTGATGACGACAAGCTCCAACAACACTGCTGTTCTGCAACTTTTCCACCGGCGCCTCTCAGTCCGTGGCTACCACGGCAACACCCTCATCACGTGACTGCGGGGAGTGGTAAGTAGCCATGGTGACCAGGCAGCTTCATCTGCACTGCGAGCTCGGTGCCTCAGTATTGCAATCGTCTGGCTTGCTGCTGCTGTGCTTTCACAATCTGTGAGGGCTCGTTCAACTCACCGAATTGTGTACTCTAAATACTGTGTTAACGTATTTATATACATGACTAACTGTCCTAAAACACGTAACGAAGTGTTGCAGGCTGGAGAGTGGATAGAGGCCCAGAGACAGACTGCAGTTCAAAAAAATATAATTTTATTATAAATAGATACAAAAATAAAAAGGCACAAGGGCCAAAACAAAGGGATTGAAACACAAAAACAAAGACAAAAAGTAAAATGTACAAAATAAAGGTTTCCAGGCTGGGCAATGCCTTCACTGGATTTAGAAAATTGAAAAAAATCACAACCTGCTTCCTCAGCTCCCTCCTCCCAAATGAGACGCAGAGGCCTCCTTTTATGTCAGGTGGCTGGGCGCTGATTGATCGTTAATTAACCTAATCAACTAATCAACCCCAGCCACCTGAAGATAATAAACCCAGGCAGGAAGGGGAAATTAACCCCATCCCTGCCAATTTAAAAAGGGCAGAGCTTTGCTCTGCCACAAGTATTGTAACACTGGATGAAATTGCTATCACAAAAATAAGACAGTCTTGCCAACAGAGCATGGTTTAATAGTCGGCAGCCTCTTTATTTGCAGCTGCAGGTTCACAGCCAGTAACTCAGCTCACAGCACAAGCTTCTCATGCTACAAGCAATCAAGTCACCGCAAGTTAACAGTTCTGGAATGCAATACAGCTACAGACAAAGCCAGTCCACCTGCACCCGCCGCTATAGTATTCTCTGAAATTATCCCTGTGCTTTCCAGACCCTGGGAACTCACATACTTCACCTATGAATCGATTTTTATTTTTGGACCAAATCGACAATTAATATCAACTTTTATTTTAGAAAGAATTTACAGTTTTTTTCATCTTTATTTTTCCATTCAAGCAGAGAATGGATGGAAATTGTTATGCTTTAAATAAAACACAAACTTTTTATGCCATTGAAAAATGTCTTATTTAGAGAAACCCTTTATCATATTCAGCATCCAACAAAACCATGGTTACCAACATTCTAGCTGAAATAACGTTTGCTCACAGCAGAGCTATATCTTGTATAGATACAGCTCCTACACAATTTTTTAATTGTCTCAAACCCCAAGGAAACACAGCATATAAAAATGTGTTCCATAGACTTTTATAGAATAAATTTAAAGTAAAAATAAGATGCACAGAACAAAATATTAGATAGCTGAACAGAACTAACTTGCACTTATTATTCAGAGTCTGAGCTTTCCAACACACTATTAAAGTAGTTCAGTTACAGTTTCTGGAAATTAATGCGATACTGTATTTTATTTAAAAATAATGTGTTATGCTTCATATTAATAGAGCTAAATGTTGCTACAAATAAATAAATCAAGTGTTTTGGAAAAAGTAAATATGAACACACACAAGTAGGGCTTGAAGTTTTCAGGTTTCATTTTTAATAAGGTGACATCCCTTAGACAAATTGAGCTGATTCTGTTTTCATAATTAAAACTCAGAAGAAGCTCTTAATTGCAAAACAGTCTTTGCTTTTACTCTCATATCTTGCCTGCGCTTACTTCTGGTCCCTTAACTTTATTTCAAACAGAGCTGACAAATTACTTGAATTGTTCATCCTGATCCTAATTTTAACTCGCATTTCATTTTTGCAGTTGTCTCATTTAGCATTCTGCTTTTGTTATTTCCCCTATTATTTTAACAGAGAATTAGAGATGTCTTGGCAGATCTTTTTTTTCAGCATAAAAATTAATGCAATGTGTACACTGATTGCAAATCCTTCTTTAGCCTGCTCTGAGTATTTTGTCAAACATATCACAAAGAAATTTGGGATATTGCAGGATACACAAAAAATGAGTTTGGTATTACACCATCCACACTTCTGATAAACAGCACTACCTGAGCGATCTAATTAGAACCGAACCTCCTGAGGCAGTCTTGAGTCTGGTTCTCGAGTACGGTATTAAACGCTGCGTAGTGTGGACACAAACCATATTTAGCACTTTTAAGCCAGTTTAAAGGCAACTAATAGAGTTCAAAGGCATAGTGTGCACAGTGCCTTCCTCTTGCGCCCCATTTTCAAATCCAGCTAGTAACTGTAACTGTCACCGTATACCTATAGCAAAAGCCTACCTACACCTTAACCAGCTAATATCAAAGTGGGAGCTTTCAATGACAAGCATTGCAGCTGGCAAATGAAAGTGCAGAGTCGGTGCAGGTCATGATGATTGACAGTCAATTAAGCGAATGAGAGCATTGTAGCGCTGCTTCAGTCAAGGAGATCTGTCAGAACAGGGTGAAAGTGGCAGTGACAATGAAACTACAGTACTAACAGACCGCTGAGATGATTGACAGCAACCCCTAGCCATTTAGAACAGAAAGGAGACGGAACAGACAGTAAGTATAAAAACTACACAAACTAGAGATGATTTCTAAATGATTATTTTTGGTAAGAAAATAAAAAATAGCGAGTGGTTTTACAAATGTTTATCATATACAAATGTATTTTCAGTCAAACTGGGAATTCGATTTTTAACACTGGAACCACCGGGATTTTAGACTACATGCACCGGCACACCCGCAAAATGTGTGGCTCCATTTTAAAACGGCTTTGATATGAAAATGAAAAACAAACAACCGATACAACTTCATATTTTTATCTATGAACATCATACATAACATTTTCATAGCAGAAACTCCATATTTACATTGAAAATTAATAACTTTTTTCTTATTTATTTTTTTTTAAAAAGAGCATATATACATAAACATGAACAATTCTAATAAAATAAACTTTACGCAATAAACTTCCTTGTAAACAGCTGTAGAAAGCTGTATGCACATATAAAATTATAAAAAATAAATAATTAGTTATAAAAGTAGCATATAACAAAAATATAACATAACTTATGCAACTTGAAAGCACTTTGAGTGAAACAGAGTTCAAAGGCTCTGTCTGTCTGTTCAGAGTTCTATTACAGCTTTCTAAGTACAATCTATGCAGAAAACATACTTTTCAACTGTACCAGTGCATTTGCCACAGACTGCCTTTTCACAACAGACTCAGATATCAAAAGTTCTGTTTTTATTGCATTTAGCAACCTGGCATTGTCTGTCTTTTATTCCTTGTGCCAGTGGGCGCAACGCTGACTGAAGGTTGAGGGGCATTTGCCAGCCGGCTTTCGTGTCTTTTATCAAAATGTTTCTGCCGTTGCTCCAGGGCTAGCTGCAAAATGAAGTACCTGTGAGTGGTTGTGTTGCTGGTGCACTCCTTGAACAAAACCAAAGCGTTGATGGCTGCCAGGTCCAAAACATTATAAAAAACAGCCACAGGCTCCCTGCGAATACCACCTTTGACAGAATGCAGCCGTGCCTTTTGATCCAGTATATCCACACCGTACTTTGTTGCGTAGTAAAATGATGCAACAGTCTCTGGCTTTTGTTTAGCATCAGTCCGATGGTCACTGATTTGTGCAGAGAGCTTAGAATAAGCAAATTTTTTTGTACACCTGTAAGTAGCGTAGCTTTATCACACTGTATTGTGATTCAATGTCACACTGTATTGTGATTCAATGTCACACTCTGTATATTTTGTGACAACTGCAAATAAAATAAATAATAATATATGATGTGTAGAATGACTTTCATTAATGTTTCAGAACTCGACAGGAGTGTATAATATGTTATTTCACAATGACTTTGATTTTATTCTAAAGCCCAGACTAAATTGTCAGCTATATTGTATTGATTTCAATAAGCCGTATATAAGCCGGAGGTTGCAGAAGCAAGTGCTTATAACTTATACATTTGTGTGATTCTGCAGCTGAAACACTATATGGGTATTTAATTCAAATATTTAGTAACCGTTAAGAACGGACATGCACGAGATGTTCACATACGCGGAGATATTTCAATTTGAATGGCACCAGCTTTTCAAAAAGCATCTAGGGCAGTGCTAGTGTTAACGAGCTTTACCGATTAATATCGAAAAGTAGCAAGCCTACTTATTAGTTATCCTACAATTATATATTCTGTGTGCTTATATTAATATTAATTACCATTAAATACTCAGAAAAAAATGCTTTTGAAAAAGCTTTTCAAAGCTGAACAAGAGGAACTGTGATGGAAATGTTACATATACTTTTATCTTTTTCAATTGATTGTTCATGGCGTGATCATCGTCGCCGCACACTTTCAGGAATATTTATTTAAACAGATTTGCTAATCAGCAGGGCAGATACTTAAATTACCACTCTACCCTCTACACTATGAATTAGCATAACACTGTTTAAAAATGCAACATGTTTAGTTTATTAAGAAGAGAAAGGGAGAGCAGTGGGTGCATTTAGCTGCTACAGCCTTGTGACGGAAATACAATGATTCTTGGTTGTGAGGACACTAAGCAGAGAGAACAGAGTACCTTGGACATGCTAGTCCGACAGTTCTTTCCCGGGGTTCAAGGGAAGTCAGCCAGCTAGAAAGGAGGCGGAATTCCGGTGCATTAACTCATCGACCCAGAAGGATAACTATGTTGCAGTCGGGATTGGAGGGGCAGCTGCACTAGTTTAACAAGGGGTCATGTGTGATGGCATAAAAGGGGACAGAGAGATGCAATCTTTGCTTTGGTTTGCAAGATTGAACCTGAAAGGACCCGTGAGAGAACCAGTGATTGAATGTATTGTGAGTGTTTTGTTTGTTTGTCTGTAATTGTTTTTGCTGTTATTAGTAGATAGCTAACACTTTCCGAAGCTGTCACCAAGGGTCAGCTCAAAACCCGGAACAGCACTGCACTACTGTCACTTATAAACCTGTATCACCCACCACAAGCACTACTGCATGCACCCAGGACTGGTGGCTGTGTTAGTACATTGTGGGATGGATATGTGTGTCTCTATTGTTTGGGACTGCAACCCCGTTATTATTTACTCCGTTGTTGTGTATTGCCAGGGAATATTATCAGGTCACCAGACCTGGATATAAAAGGTTTATTTTATACTTAGGTCTCGGGGCTGGTGAGTACCTGCAGAATTTCAGCCCTGCTTACCGTTGATTGGTTGATTTCTCACACGTGATTTGCAATACTGTGTGTAATACAGGGCTGTCCAACATATATTGCTTGACTCATTTAGCTCCACAACATGGTTCCCTTGATTTAGAGGTGAAGTATTCCAGTTAAGACTAGTAAAAGGTTTGAATTAGTGGCATATGCTCAAAGGTACAGTCAAAATTCAACAAGACTAACATGTTTAGCAAAAACTACTAAAAACTACTAAAGCATTGGGAAATCCCAACTCAAGTAAGCTTCAGTCTGAAATATTTACATTGTATTCAATTTGTGTTTGTGAGTTTCTGTCTCTTAAAGACCCCAGTGGACATCAACATGGCTTTTTTTTAAACACAAAGGTTTGGCCAGACTTTCTGTGATCTATAAAAAGCTACATGACCCATCTACAGTTTGATAGACAGCATGTGATGGGCAGATTTAGCTGCAGATGGTCAAGCATCCCTTTAAACTCATTGCAGACTTGTCACGTCAAATCACTGCCTTGCACCTTATCGACAATCCTATGGAAGGTGTTTGTTATATTTTTCTCTCCCACTTTGTTCTTTGTTTGAAAATCATTGTATTTTCAAAAGCTTTTATACCTTACTGCCTAGAGTTGTTGCACAATGCATCCCTTGTGTGTTGTCCATAATTATAACGGTGTGACCAATTGTACGTCACGTGCTGTTCAGGGAAAAGAGAGTGGAAGCCTATGATCCTTGCTGGCTGGATAGCAATTCCAGGTTAGTGAATACCCATTTAAAACTGAAATCATTTCTTGGTGCCTGTTTAATATATTTTCCATAGTGTTGACTTATGTGCATTGCAGTTTAATTTCAGAGAAAAGCAATAAGTAAGCAACAGCTGTAGAAAATTTGTTTGAGGGAATGATGTGCAAGGTTCTGGCCCAGGATCTCGCTTCTCTTCCTGAAAGGAAGTGTAACCTCTGACAGCTGTCAGAGTTCAACCAAGGCCAGGTGATGAGACTCATCAACCCCAAAAAAGGGAGATGCAGCTGCAGAGGGAGAGAGGTGGAGGAAAGGGTCTTACCGACAGAAGGAAGGAGGCAAGTCACAGGTTTTAAGCGATTGGGGTAAATCAATGAGGAAAGAAGACAGCTGCTGCATTGCCTCTAGAATAGTGGCAAGCCTTTAATAGAAATTCACTATATCCAAATTGTTTAGAAACACACATATCTTTCTCCTCTAGGTCTGTTATTAATTGCTCCTGCTATTCGCAGCATGGTGCTGCTGGAGATAGCACGTTAGCAAGTGACTTTAGCATTAGAAAGTTAAAGGCTTGGGGTATATTTTATGTTAGGATTGTTTATTTTATATCCACAAGCATTTTCCTGCAGACAAAGTGCATATTGGCATGGTCCTACTATTACATCCAGTATATAGGAGTTATGACATCTTTAAGCTATGTTGCATCTCAGCAAAACAAAACAGAAAAGACAAGAGGCCACTATTATGCTCAGATCTGTTTCTGAGCACCGCTGCAAGGGTTAACTCTGTTTCAGTCCCAGCAGTCTCCAGGGGGCCTGTCGAGGGTTATGGTCTGTGCAGTTTGCTGTTATAAATACAGAACACTAATGGTAACTTTATTATGTAGCCAGTGTGAGACTATGACCCACAAGGGGCCCCTTTTCTTTCTGCATCTTCTTCTCTTCCTCTCTCGCTCTCTTCTCTCCCTGACACTGAATTTACAGTCTGCCATACGAAGGGCCGGGTGGTAAATCCTCACCCTCACTGAATAATGCATCAATGGCCCTCTGACACATAAATAATAGATGGGCCTCTGTTTTAAGAGATACAAGCTGAGAAAGTGTAAGGCTAAATGGACATGGTGGAAGTGTAATGGTGAAATATTTGATTGCTTTGTGTGCGTGTGTGTGCGTGTCTGTGTGTGTGTGTGTGTGTGTGTGTGTGTGTGTGTGTGGGTGTGGGTGTGTGGGTTTGTGTGTGTGTGTGTGTGTGTGTGTGTGTGTGTGTGTGTGTGTGTGTGTGTCTTTCCTCTCTGTTTCTTTAAGGCCAGGTCTACTCCTCTTTGTGTCTCACAGTTGGTCCATACTATCCATTGCTCTTTCCAGGGGGCATTTGTAACTTTAATAGTCTAACCTCCTTTCCCGTGCACTTGTTTGAGTTGTAAGGTTTGTTTTTTGTTTAACAAACCTTACAAATAATAATAATACACAAGGACATTTGAAATATTTGCTTCAAAGACCTACCACCAGACAGACATGCATTCCTACAGATGCTGGACAAACAAATAGGAGATAAACAAAATATGATGACGAATTATGTAGATGGCCTGTCACTCACAGGATTTACATTTATTATTACTATTATTATGCAAACTGTTCCCTTGGCAATTATGTTAATACGTCATGTGTAGGGTTCTTATTGTTATAAGGGTCAGCATCTTGTGCAGCTGGGTGGTTGTGTCTGCTCAAACTGTGCAAAAGGATAGCTGTCAAAATAAGACACACCACATAGTGATCCTGTAGACAGGACTCTGTCTCTTTAAGAGTGCATTAATAAGAATGGGTGCACCATTCTTATTATAACAGTTATAACAGTTGGTCTCTTACCCAGAGTTCCAGATGAAGACATTGACGACAGATGAATGAGCATGTCTGGACCCACACTGGGTACAGGCCCAAACATAACAAACCCTCTATACTGTATTTACAGAAATATTGCAAAGTCTGTTTAGTGAATTGTACGCACCTCTACTCTACTGTGTTCATCTAAATAAACGGAGCGCTGCTTTCAAGTCTTGTTGTGGGTAGCTTTTCTACAGCTAGCCAGAGATATCTAGGGAAATCATCCCAACCCAACATACAACATATACTGTAAACTTATGTTTAACTGGCAGAGTTTCCAGAGGGCAATGATAACATTTATAATGTGCACTTGTTTTACAGTATTTGTAATATGCATGATTTTTTAGGTTTTTATTTTTTAAAGGATTGTAACAGGACGAGCAGCCCTGCTCAGTTATTTTTAGAACAGGGTCTCCCCCTCCACCCCTGTGTTATTTTGTGTTTGTTTATTATATATATATATATATATATATATATATATATATATATATATATATATATATATATATATATATATATATATACAGTGCCTTATATATATATACACAGTAGCTTACAAAAGCATTCAGACCCCTGACCAATTCTCTCATATTACTGAATTACAAATGGTACATTGAAATTTTGTTCTGTTCGATATTTTATTTTAAAACACTGAAACTTTTTAAGAAAAATAAAAAACTGAAATATCTTGCTTGCATAAGTATTCAACCCCCACACATTAATATTTGGTAGAGCCACCTTTCGCTGCAATAACAGCTTTAAGTCTTTTGGGGTAAGTATGTACCAGCTTTGCACACAGTGTCGGAGTGATTTTGGCCCATTCTTCTTGGCAGATTTGCTCCAGGTTGTTCAGGTTGGTTGGACGACGCTTGTGGACCGCAATTTTCAAATAGTGCCACAGATTCTCAATGGGATTGAGATCAGGACTTTGACTGGGCCACTGTAGGACATTCACCTTTTTGTTCTTGATCCACTCCAATGTTGCTTTGGCCTTGTGCTTGGGATCATTGTCCTGCTGAAAGGTAAATTTCCTCCCAAGCTTCAGTTTTTTAGCAGACTGAAGCAGATTCTCTTGCAGTATTTTCCTGTATTTTGCTCCATCCATTCTTCCTTCAATTGTAACAAGATGCCCAGTCCCTGCTGATGAGAAGCATCCCCACAGCATGATGCTGCCACCACCATACTTCACTGTAGGGATGGTGTGTCTTGAGGCATGGGCAGTGTTAGGTTTGCACCACACATAGCACTTTGAGTTTTGGACAAAAAGCTCTATCTTGGTCTCATCTGACCACAAAACCTTTTCCCACATCACAGCTGGGACACTCTCATGCTTTCTGGCAAACTCCAGACGTGCTTTCAGATGGTACTTTTTGAGTAACGGCTTCTTTCTTTCCACCCTCCCTTACAGGCCAGTGTTATGCAGAGCTCTTGATATGGTTGACTGGTGCACCATTACTCCACTCCCAGCCACTGAACTCTGTAGCTCCTTCAAAGTGATTGTTGGCCTCTCTGTGGCTTCTCTCACAAGTCTCCTTCTTGTTTGAGCACTGAGTTTTGAGGGACGGCCTTTTCTTGGCAGTGCCTGGGTGGTGTGATGCAGCTTCCACTTCCTGATTATTGATCCAACTGTGCTCACTGGGATATCCAAACACTTGGATATTATTTTGTACCCTTTCCCTAATCTATGCATTTGTATTACTTTATCTCTAACTTCTGTAGAATGCTCTTTGGTCTTCATTTTCCTTCAGATTCACAGCCTTACCAATGATCCTTCAACAGTGGGGTTTTTATCCAGAAAATGTGACAGCAACTTTAATGGTTCACAGATGGAGGCCAATGGTAAGGTAATTGTGTCCTCGTTTGGGCAATTTCTTTCATCGGTGCAAACTGGGAGCTTCCACAGCACAGGGGTTGAATACTTATGCAAGCAAGATATTTCAGTTTTTTATTTTTCTTAAAAATATTTCCCAACATAAAACCAATGTCACCTTACAATAATTGATTTTGAGTTTCAGTGTTTTAAAATAAAATATCGAACAGAACGAAATTTCAATGTACCATTTGTAATTCGGTAATATGAGAGAATTGGTCAGGGGTCTGAATACTTTTGCAAGCCACTGTGTGTGTGTATGTGTGTGTGTGTGTGTGTGTGTGTGTGTGTGTGTGTGTATATATATATATATATCGATTATATATATATATATATAGATATATATATAATGACGGCGAAAGTCGTGTGGTTTGTTTATTATGGTTTATTTATTGTATATTTATGATGGCGGAACACAATGTGTTTTGATATAGTTTTGACTGCGTAGCTGTGTTTTCCTTTGTTGTTGTTTTGTTTTTATTTTGAATCGTGCTTGGCAGAGGCGAGGGAGTAACTCGTCCTCTGCCAGGATTGACTAACCTCCTGCAGAAGGCGGCCATCTCCCAAATTAATTAAGTGATTCATTTGTTGCTAATTGGGAGATGGTCACCTGTATAAAAGCCTGCAGCTCTCTGCACTCTGTGTGGGTGTTCGGAAGTGGAGAACGGGAGAGCGAGATGTGAAATTTAAAATGAAAATTAAAAGAACATAAGGATCAGTGAAGGCAGTTGCCCAGCCTGACCTTAGGCCTGTTTGTATTTTGTGTTCAAGATTTGTTTTTGTTTTATCTCTTTTATTTGTGTTCTGTGAGCAGTGTTTTGTTTGTTAAAATGTTTTATTTATTTTTGTTATCTGAAAATAAACAGCGCAATCGCCCTTGCACCGTACCTGCAGTGGTGTGTTATTCTTCCGACTTCAGGCCTGACGTCACCGCAACGTCATTTCCTGTCACAAGGATACGCAAGGATAGTTGAAATCTGTGCTTCAGAATCAAAGAAAATGTGGTTTCTGGTATACATTTAAAAACGACATACATTGAACAATGTAATTACACTCTCCCTTATGCAAAAACATTTTTAATATATGGTAGAAAAGTATGTTCCTTAGCCCCTTTTTATATATTTAAAATATATGGGATATATTTAAAATATATTTTAATCTGTAATCCATATATTTATTTTATATGTGAAAATATATGGTGCACCATAGATTTTCATTAGTCTGTAATCCATATAAAATAGGTATTGAAGTTAGATAAAAGCATGGCCATATTTGTGTGTGTGTGTGTATGACTAGTCTACTACATGTAATTGCATATCAGTACCAAATTATGAAAGAGGTGATATAAAACAATTTAAAAAAAAAAGTTTTCCACACGCTCTTTCATGTGTCAGGGCCGCATACTAATTGATATTAGCATGTTAAATGTGTTTGTATAGAATGTGTTGTAGTTTAAATGTTTAGCATGTTTTCTCTATGACATTCTGAGTGCAAGATCTATCTCTCAGTAAAATTATAAGTGTAGTTGTGCTACTAATATGTTCAAATGGGGACATGACTCATAACACTATGTAACACAATTTTTGTTCTGGGTAGTAAGTGTTATTTCCTAATTGCTTATGCCTCAAAAGTATAGAAAATGGCTATTATTCCCCACAAACTTTGCTTTTGTGACCAGGACAGGTAAATTTCAAAATATCACTATTTCCAGAAAATGACTACAAAATGACTACAAAAGATTTAGAAGTGAGTAGTTTTTCGAGATTTACGATTATACTGTAAATTTACAGTATAATTGTATATCTCAAAAAACTACTCACTTCTAAATCTTTTGTAGTCATTTTTGTATTACTTTAGTATAAATACATGTTAATTTGGATTCATATGTTGTTTTTTTCTGACTTTATGTGAACGAAAAGACACAAATTTGCCTGTTTTCTCACTGGAAATAGTGATATTTTGAAATATCACTGTCCTGGTCACAAAAGCAAAGTTTGTGGGGAATAATAGCCATTTTCTATACTTTTGAGGCATAAGCAATTAGGAAATAACACTTACTACCCAGGAACCAAAAAAAAAAAAAAAAAAAAATTGTTACACGGTGTAATGCTTAATAAAGCTGTTGTCTGCTTGTTGAATATGCAACACAAGAACTGTTTCTTCAAACAGGGCCACCTTGCCTCTAGATCACAGATATCCTGCTCACTGGGTTTGGAGGGGAAAGATTTGAATCGACTTCAAACACAGCAGCTATGATGATCTACATCTTATACCACCCGCGGTGGATGCCAACCAAGATCAAAGGAATGTGGATCGATATTACTTGGCCTTTAATCATTTTAAGCTGATGGAGAAAGGTCACTGTCACTCTTTTATCATCTCATCTTGTGGAGGCCTGTCTGCTTGATTGGATCTGCCAATCCTAAAAGAAGTTAGCTTGTATTAATTTGACATTTTCTCGTTCCCTGAATCAGGAGTGGAGAACAGCTTGTGTGATTCTGTGCATTGACTGCGTATGATTATGGAACGGGTCACCGTCATGAATCTGTGTTGCTTTGGTTGTTTCACTTCTACAACTGATTGATGGAAACAGGTGTCAATACACATCAGGTCAATGTAGTGGACCCAGTAGAGTTGTTTCAATAGCAATAGGATATTTGGCATATTGGGATGGATTTATTGAGCTCTTAATGCAGATCTTAATATGACAGCCAGTGTTCTAAAGCTAGTAGAAATACATGTAAATAAAAAAAAAAGTCCAGTGTCCTGGTTCCTCATATTTCATCAATACTAAATTAAACATATATTTAAAAAATGCACATCTCTCACAGCAGACCTGTTAATTAATTTATGTTAAACATAATATAGTAATACTGAATAGCATGCATGAAACAATGTT
The DNA here is from genome assembly GCF_017654505.1 of Polyodon spathula. Classification (NCBI taxonomy): domain Eukaryota; kingdom Metazoa; phylum Chordata; class Actinopteri; order Acipenseriformes; family Polyodontidae; genus Polyodon; species Polyodon spathula. Next base: position 1,536,379 of record NC_054534.1, read on the forward strand.
ACAATGTATTTTGACAGGCCTAGGTTTATTGCATTTAGATATAACAGCAGCTCAGCATGGACAGCATCTCAAATGCTATGGCAGACCGCTACTGCTTTTCATTAGCAAATCTGTGTATTTTGAATGTTTAATCACAATACTGGAAAGCTACAGCCAAAGACACTGGTAAATAAGCCTGCGTATTATAGTCACAATCTTTCCAGAGCTAAAACAACAACATTGTAATATGATTTCCTGAATGACATACAGTGGCTCTCAAAAGTATTCACCCCCCTTGGACTTTTCCACATTTTATTGTGTTACAACATGGAACGTTTAATTAGGAGTTTTTGCCACTGATCAACCCAAAAAAAGTCCATAATGTCAAAGTGAAAAATAAAATCTACAAATTGTTCTAAATTAATTACAAATATAAAACAGAAAATAATTGATTGCATAAGTATTCACCCCCTTTGCTATGACACATCTAAATAAGCTCTGGTGCAACCAAGTCACATAATCAGTTGAATGGAGTCCACCTGTGTGCAATTAAGGTGTTTCACATGATTTCAGGTTAAATACACCTGTCTCTGGGAGGTCCTACAGATGGTTAGTACATTTCCCAACAAAAACTACGTCATGAAGACGAAGGAACATTCAAAGCAAATCCAGAATAAGGTTCTTCAAAAGCATCAATCGGGGGTAGGATTTAAGAACATTTCCAAGGCATTGAATATCCCCCGGAGCACAGTAAAGTCCATTATTAAGAAATGGATAAAATATGGCACAACTGTGAATCTCTGTAGAATAGGCAGTCCTCAAAAACTGAGTATCAGGGCACTAGTCAGGGAGGCCACCAAGAGGCTTATGGCAACTATAAAGGAGTTACAATCTTCCATGGCTGAGCTGGGAGACACTGTGCATATGACAAAAATAGCCCTGGTGCTTCACAAAACTGGCCTTTATGGGAGAGTGGCAAAAAGAAAACCGTTGTTGAAAAAAACTCACATCAAATCTCAGCTAGATTTTGCCAGAAGGCATATGGGAGACTCTGAGACCAAGTGGAAGAAGATTCTATGGTCTGATGAGACCAAAATAGAGCTTTTTGGCCTCAACACTAAGAGCTATGTTTGGTGCAAGACTAATACTGCACATCATCCTGAGAACACCATCCCTACCATGAAGCATGGTGGTGGCAGCATCATGCTATGGGGATGCTTCTCTGAATCAGGGCCTGGAAAGCTCATGAAGATAGAGGGCAAAATGGAGTCAGCAAAGTACAGATAAATCCTATAGGAAAACCAGCTGATGTCTGCAAGAGACTTGGGACTTGGAAGAAGATTCATCTTCCAGCAGGTCAATGACTCCAAACATACAGCCAAAGCCACACTGGAGTGGCTTGAAAACAAAAAGGTCAGTGTCCTGGAGTAGCCCAGTCAAAGCCCTGACCTCAATTCAATTCAGAATATGTGGAAAGGTTTGAAAATTGTTGTTCACCAAAGGCCCCATCCAACTTGACGGAGATTGAGCAATTTTGCAGAGAAGAATGTGCAAAAATTGCAGTGTCCAGATGTGCAAAGCTAGTACAGACTTATTCAAATAGACTCATGGCTGTAATTGTTGCCAAAGGTGCCTCTACCAAATATTGACTCAAGGCGGTGAATACTTATGCAATCAATTATTTTCTGTTTTGTATTTGTAATTAATTTAGAACAATTTGTAGATTTTATTTTTCACTTTTATATTAAGGAATTTTTTGTGTTGATCACTGGCAAAAATGCCCAATTAAATCAGTTTTGATTCCATGTTGTAACACAATAAAATGTGGAAAAGTCCAAGGGAGGTGAATACTTTTGAGAGCCACTGTAAGTATTGTGGGATTATTATCAAATACGTCATCTAATGTAAATATGCACAACATAACTGTATGAAATCTAATGCAAAACCAATAATGTTCCAAAAAATGATAAGCCATTTAAAAACCCTGCCCCATCAAGCCCAGTAAATTGACGTGAAAACTACAGCAGTTGTGAACTGAAATGATCTGCTGTTCTGTAAGCTTAGCACAGGATCTTCACCAGAGACCTGCTGGAAGCTTTGCATTGCCCCATGTATTCTCATGGGTTAGGGAGAAGCAGGTAGGTCCTCTCATTGTGCTTCTGCATCCCATTATGAGCAATTCCACGAGAGGGCCAGACAGAATATCCAGACTGGGCCTTGCCTCCAGGGTTCTTGGTTGGCAAGTAGGTTGCAGCTGTATAGCGACATTTCAATTTGGGTGGAAAAAATTAGTTAATATAGGCTGAAATAAATAGCATAGCATCTGCTTGAGTACCATGTGATTGGATGCACAGCTTCCACTTTTCAAGATGTAATAAACACAAATATGTGGTTGATGTTGGGCCTCGGCTCCCTAAAGGGTTGCAGTTATACTGCAGAGTAGGCTGGATGTTTCCTGATTTGCATGGAAGCATCAACACTTTGCAGCCAAAAAGCTAGACTGTATAATTGGCCCAAAGCTGCTTTGAGGATTCAGAGTGAAACAGTGTGTTTGTATGTGGGGAAGAGTAAATATGAACATGATACATTGGGCACTTTGCATAACAGTTAAGCTCTGGTTCTAATATGAACGACAGTCTCACTCACTGAATGATGGCAGGAGCTAACCCAGCCTGCTGTCAGCTGTTAGAAAGTGCTGTGCTGCTCTACCTTTGCTAAGCGACAGATTTTTTCTCATGCAGAATTCACTGCAACCTTTTTAGGTCTTCCATGTAATGTATTTACCTCATGTAAGAATGGGCAGGCATGTGTGGTGTGAATCGTGGTCATCAAGCACAGAACACATTTAATCTAGTCTAATGCTCCAGCCCTTACATAGCCTAGTTCCACAGTTCCATTCTATAACATGCATGTCACAAAGTCAGGTACTTCACTTCTAGTAGTATGCTAGTTAACTCATGTGACTCCAGACATACTGAAAGCATGTCTGCACAGCTCTCCACCCTCTACAAAACAATAAGTAGTGCTAAAACCTAAAGGTACAGTAACCCATAAGTAAAGGACTCTTACAAACAGACATACTGCCATAGTTTCAATTCTACTGCCATGGGTCCTATATGTTCTTTCAAGTTACTTACTTTTGAAGGCAAAAACACAGGAGACTCCGCTAAACTGTTATAGATGTTGGTTTAGTCAGTCCCTCTGTTTCAATGAATAGACCAGTGTGATGGGGGTTGGTGGGTGTAGCGCTGGTGGGACCGGAAGTGACGACACGGAAACCGGAAATTGGGTTCAACCAGTGCACCAGCAAAGCAGGGCTGGGCAGGGTTTTATTAACAAAACAGTAAATTCGACAAAAAAAAAAAAAAACTGGAAATACCAGCAGTGGTAAGTCTGGGTTAAAATAAACAAAGTAAACAAAACAGTCCCAAACACTTGCACACAAACAATAATTTCCAGCGGTCATGGCAACACCAGCTCCAGCTGCCGTGGTAGTGATGGCGTGTCTGTTAGACCTGGTTTCCTTCAGGTCCTCTACGGCTCACTCCAGCGCTCAATGCCATGGGACAGGAAGGGAAAGGCTCCAGACGTTCGTTGATCCACCAGGGTAGGGAAGAGAAGAAGGGTGCATGGATTCCAAGCAGGCATCCGCCTGTTCAGGGTTCTGGAAGACAACTCACAATGGCAACGATTTTGTGAATGATCAATGAAACTGCACAATGTAATTCCTTGTTGTGGGGTTGGTTGCTGTGTACCTGCCTGACCATCAGCCAGACTGTTACATGTGATCCTTCCACCACACATTCTATCTCTGAACTCAAGATGGGTATGCTTTACCCGTCTCAACCTGTTGTCAGCTGCTTAGTGCAGCATCTCAGCAAAGTACCGAGACCAACTCTCCAGGGGGAAAGAGAACAGAATTTGAAGGTATCTGTGGTCACCTTCGAAATGTAGTATTAGAAATGTAAAGAAATACAAAAACTTGAGTTTTGTCATTTAAGGTTTGCTGTTAACTTTTCTCTGGTGTGTAAGATTTATTTTAAGGCAACACAAGATAGAAACTGCACGTTCCTTTTCATTAGCATGTCAACATCATTTTAAAAGCTTTACAAAACTGAAAAATGTTGCTGAATTTGTCACTCAAGGTTTGTTTTTTTTTAAATATGTTTTTGTCTGCTTGCTATGTTTCTTGCATCCAACGCAATATCTCTGTACCTGAGGAAATGCAGTGAAATCAAAAGCAGACATATTTAGCTGGAAACGTGGTATTCTGATCACAGCTAAGATTTTAGTTTTGATATGAAGGCAATTTTGCCTGATTATTTATTTTTGCTTGACAGACACCCTTATGCATGGCGACTTACAAAGGTAACAAGTTATTACAACATAGCGAAGACATTACAATGCAGCTAAAAAAAAAAAACAATACAGCTTTTTGTTTGGGGATTTTTTTATAGTTTCTGTTGCACTTTTTTGTCAAATGAAATGTTTTTTGCAATTATTGTGCACAATGTGTTTGTTTCTGTAGGTTGTATGTGTAGCGATCTCGGTTCCCGCAGGCAGGTACATCACACACACAGGGAGAGGCAATCCACACACAGGCAGAGGGCGGGCGCGAACCCAGAACCTCTCGCACTGAAGCACAGCACTGATGCCGCTGTACAAAAGAGCAGGCTCCTTTGCAAGGGATGAATATCGGGCTGATGTGTCTGTATGTGATTACGTCACCTACCAGCCCTGCTGTTGTCTTCCCCTGTGCATGCTACACTTGCATATGTGCTTTGTATTTGTAGTGTATAACTACTGTTATAAGCTGCAAAAAATGTTCGCCTTGCTTCACTCGGCAGCATACATTTTCAGTCTTGGCTACTTTGCTCTGCTCAAACCCCAGGGAGATAGTTGTTGTATTCAGAGTTTGAATTGATTTAAATCATGTTTGTAATGTAAACTATTTCCTGTGACGTCAGACCCCGAAGTTGGGGCTCCACCCAAATTTCCGTTCCTAGCTACGCCCCTGGGGCGGAGTGCACCAAGCTGGGGTAAATTACGCCTTTGCAACTGCTTACGGCGTCATTACTACCTCCAACTTAAACTTGACTAAAAGTGAATTCCATGCCAAGTGCACCGGAGCAGAATCATCCCGGGTGTGGTAATGACCGCATTGAGATCGAGGCTCAGCAGAGAAGGGAAATAGCCCTAGCTTCACGTGTTGGCCTTCACATTCTATAAGCAAAAATGTAAAAAAAAACTAAAAAAAAAAAAAAAACTTTACAGATAATGAAATACCTACACTGTTGTCTCTATATAAAGAGAACAAGGGAATTCTTAATTCTAAGCTTATCATGACAGTAATATTTAGTCAGAAGAAGGCAGCATTCCTTGGTTCATATATTGAAGATCATCCCGTATTTCATCTATAAAATGAAGGAGGTCCTGTCTTGGTAATCGATAGCGCTGCTAGAGCTCAAGATCAAACATATCCAGTGGATTAAGTCTGTCCCATATGATTCTTTCTGGACACATGCAAAGCGGTACTGTAAATCAGGGGATTCAAACCTGTTTTTGAAACTGTGCCCCTTCTGTCAGGAGGTTTCAGCTAAAGTACCGTTTACCATTTCCACTCACTGGATGGTTCCACAGTTGCAATAAAAGGCAGAATAATCTGGTTCCAGTCCTCGCAAAAGTATGACTATTGCGAGGACTACTTATGTTTACCGGTGCATTTATACTTCTAAACAATGCAGAAACACTGTGCTTCACTGATACCACAAGGAAACTGCAAAGATCACGAGCAACACAGCACTATCCAAGCAGAATACCTAAATACCAGTGGAAATCCCCGCGATCGAAATCACGCATGCGTACAAGTGGAAAATGTGATAGATTCCGTGATTTTTTTTCATTAGCAGTTAGCTCTGTGCTGCTAAACAAAGATTAAATAAGTATACACCGTGGTTTAGAGAATATATAATACCGTTAAAAAATCAAGATCATTATTTTCTCATACTTTCATTTTTATTTGTGCATTTCTGAGTCGTACACCCTATGACTCTTAGAAGCACCCCCCATGTGTACGTGTATCCCGGATTAAAAACCCCGGCTCTAAATCATTAAACCGATGTACTATTCCACTCATCTTTGGCTTTTTCTAAACTAGATGTTATTTTACAATATGCCAAGCTGATTTGCTTTTAAATTAAACTTCCTGCCTCTATCCCCTATGTTATTTGCCTGTCTACACCAGCGTTACACCTACCCTCTAGCAGGCGTACAGTTACGACCGCTTTACAACCTGAGTAAGTCTTACGCCAGCTTGGTGCTCTCCGCCCCTGGTCAGCAGCATTTACAAACTTCATAGTCCTAACTGCTGACGACCACAGGCACCAAAACGCAGGATGAAAGGTGCTAGGAAGATATTGGCATTTTTGGCATCAGTTTTTAATACCAGTGAGTAATAAGAAGTTTTCTTCCGAACTGCCTGCAAACCAGCGGTTCTGCGTTGATAACATACTGTAGACGTATCAAGTTTCAGGAGAAAAAATAAAGAGTAGTGTCGAACATCATTATTGTATATAGAAATGCCAGTAAAATCAGTGTGCAACTCTAACGTGTGTAAAATAAATGTGTTGCTTTTTTAGTTGTCAACTTAACCTACAGTACTGTATATAAATAAGTCAAGGAATAAACTGTAAAAGTTCTGGTAGAATAGCTAGGGAAAATAGTTAAAAAAATAGGAAGCAATATATATATATATATATATATATATATATATATATATATATATATATATATATATATATATATATATATATATATATAAAGTCATTGCCACGGCCTGCGTCTATTCGAATCCCTGATGAAAGGTGATCGTATTTCCCAAGTAAGTTAATTAAGGGTTAATTCAATAAAAATGTATTTAAAAAAAAAAACAATGATAACTTCCCTGGTGGTTATACACGGGGTAGACAATCAAGTGTTCAGTGCTGTGACTGCATCTCAGGAAAAGCGTACAGCCCGCCATGGGTTATACCTTACTTATTGACCGCATATCATTGATACTGTATATCATGTCTCATTGTTGTTGTCTTTTTCAGTACAGAGGAGATGGGAGAATAAAGTCAACTCTCGCGTACAGTCCCATTGTGGGTGTTCCACTGGCCGTTCTTTGTGACATTTAAAGCTGAAAATGAGAGTGGTGCGGCGGGCTGCCAGAGTCTCCCCCCACACCGCTGTGGCTGTGGAGAAGCCTGTTCCTATTCTAATAATGAGAGCGGTGCGGCGGGCTGCCAGAGTCTCCCCCCACACCGCTGTGGCTGTGGAGAAGCCTGTTCCTATTCTAATAATGAGAGCGGTGCGGCGGGTTGCCAGAGTCTCCCCCCACACCGCTGTGGCTGTGGAGAAGCCTGTTCCTATTCTAATAATGAGAGCGGTGCGGCGGGCTGCCAGAGTCTCCCCCCACACCGCTGTGGCTGTGGAGAAGCCTGTTCCTATTCTAATAATGAGAGCGGTGCGGCGGGCTGCCAGAGTCTCCCCCCACACCGCTGTGGCTGTGGAGAAGTCTGTTCCTATTCTAATAATGAGAGCGGTGCAGCGGGCTGCCAGAGTCTCCCCCCACACCGCTGTGGCTGTGGAGAAGCCTGTTCCTATTCTAATAATGAGAGCGGTGCTGCGGGCTGCCAGAGTCTCCCCCCACACCGCTGTGGCTGTGGAGAAGCCTGTTCCTATTCTAATACTTCATTTCAGGGTCACTGGATGCCACCGCGACCAGGGAGAAAGAAATAAAAGGGAGAATACAGCAACGATAGAGCTAAATTATAGCCAATCAGATTTTATTCACAGCTCACCTGCTAGACAAATTGCTGCTCATGATGTCTGCTATGGGTCAGAAGATGGAGTAATTTCATTTTAATCAGTCATGTTTGAGGCAGGGATGGCACTGCAGTGCTGCTGGCTCCCTGTGTCTCTCGACCGAGGGACCAGCAGCAGCAGCAGCAGCAGAGAATCCTGAGTGAATTCCAGCCATGGAGCAGCTAACACAGTGAGACAGGGAACAAATTGAAAATGCCTGTAGATGTGAACACAATGCTACCTGTTACACACTTACATTTACTATCAAGATCTAAAAATATATAGTTTAGAAAGTAAGTCACAAAGTGATATTGCAAACAAATATTTCATTTTCTAAACGTACAATAGGTAAAAAGAATTCTCAGTTGTTTGCTTCTTTGCCTGACAACAGATGTGTATGGCGTGGACCATTTATGGAATTATTTTGCGAGCTACAACTGATAAGACCTATCACTAGTGAGAATTAACATTGTCAAACAAGCTGTAATTTTATAGCACACAGCATTTTGGAAAATCATACATTTAATATATACAGTATATGAAACCATGGTTGGACATTCTGGCTTGTGAGTGGTTAAAACCACATCATAGGAGCAAAAATAGATTTAACTATTGCTCTAACATCCTTATACCGCCTGGCAATAGTCTCCCTCTGTCATGTGGTTGGTTCACATCACTGTCAGTCCTGCCCCTTTTCAAAGGAATGCCCTTCTACCCCGCACTCCTCCCAATGAGAAAATGGCTGAATATGAAAGAAACTGCTAAATTACAAAATATACTACAAAATAAAGATTTTCCAAACACTAAAATGATGATTAAAAAAAAGCAGTGCTTGAAATGGGGCGGTACTGAATTTAAAATATTTGAGCAGCACTTTGGCGCTTATCATTGACTATCTGCCCATTTTCCAAACTGCATTTATGTGACTTTCTAGTTGTTACCTTGTTGTCCCAGCAGCAGCTGCAAGATTTACGTCACAGCAGAGCATAGACTGCAACTCCCAGAGTGCATGTGGCAAAGTGGTTGGTAAGGGGAACAGATGTCGCGGTGATGCGGTGCAGGAGTGATGAACAGACAACAGTGATTCAGTGAATAAGTGCTTTATTGCTCTTTTCCAGGTCTGGCGACCGTCAAAAATAATAAATCCCCGGCAATACACAACAATGTGTAAAGCACGGGGATAATGAAAACAAGGGCACAGTCCCGAACAAAAACAACGGTACGGTCACCAGTCCTGGGTGATCGAAAACGTGCAGGTGCTCAGTGCAGTGGTGCTCCGGATAGTGCTCTCCTTTCGACAGCTCCGGAGATGTGCGTTAACTGTCAGTGCGACAAAGACAGACAATTACAGACAGACAGAAAATAACACACAACACGTACGACACTCTTCACAATACTCTGAGAGCTCCTCTCTCAGTCCTTCTCCTAACGTTAACCCAAACGAAGGAGAAGATCAGCGTTACCCTGGCCCCTATATGTAATCCTGCATGATATCGAGATAAACGGTTGCAGCTGCCTTATTACTTGCAGCTGCCTCTCGTTTACCTTTCAAATCAATACGGTCTTACAACAGAGTCGCACTCCTCTCCAGGCTGACCCACTTCCCTGACCCGGAAACGAACTGTCAGGCCAGCCCTTCCAGATACTTCTCCTCCTGTTCTTTAGCGCCCTCACAGGTCGGGAGGAAGATTCATCACCAGAACTCATCTTTCCGTCACATATCCCACCGCTCAGAGTGGAGCCGAACGAACACTCGGCTAAATCTACCTTCCCCATTACTCCCCCCTCCCGGGAAAAATAATCCGCATTTTGGTGGTCTTTCCCCGCACGGTGTACCATGTGGTACATGAAGGGCTGCAATGCCAGATACCACCGAGTTATCCGGGCATTGCTGTCCTTCATTGTGCTTAACCACTTGAGTGGGGCGTGGTCTGTGACAAGATCAAATGAGTGTCCCAGCAGGTAGTATCGTAAAGAGTGAGTAGCCCATTTAATGGCCAAACACTCTTTTTCGACTACGGAGTAGTTGCGTTCCCGAGGTAACATTTTTTTACTGAGGTATAATATCGGGTGTTCTACTCCAGCTACTTTTTGGGACAAGACTGCACCCAAACCTACATCCGATGTGTCGGTGTGGAGGATGAATCTCTTGGTGAAATCTGGAGTAATAAGAGTGGGGGCCTGGCAAAGTGTACGCTTAATAGTATCAAACGCTCCCTGACACTCAGCTGACCATTTAATTAAATTTGGAGCACTCTTTTTGGTGAGGTCGACTAACGGGTTAACCACTGTGGCGTACTCGGGGATGAAGCGGCGGTAATAACCGGCTAAGCCCAGTAGTGACCTCACCTGAGTCTTGGTTTTGGGGATCGCTGCATCAACCAAAGCCTGGATTTTGGTGACTACAGGTCTCACCCTTCCATTCCCCATTAAAAATCCCAAATATTGAGTCTCTGTTTTGGCAAACGCACATTTCCTCAAGTTAGCTGTCAGCCGGGCTGCCCTTAGAGACTGAAGAACGGCTGCAACCCTAGCCAAATGCTCTCGCCAGGTGGAGCTGTATATCACCACATCATCAATATACGCTGCTGCATATTCATGATGTGGGCGTAAAACCTGGTCCATCAGTCTCTGAAAGGCAGCGGGCGCACCATGTAGCCCAAACGGCATGGTTTTAAAGTGGAACAGCCCTTCTGGTGTTGAAAATGCGGTTTTCTCTCTGGAGCTGCGGGTTAAAGGGATTTGCCAGTATCCCTTCGTCAGGTCCAGAGTGGAAATAAACCTCGCTTTTCCCAGTCTGTCTAAAAGTTCGTCGACCCGAGGCATGGGATATGCATCGAACTTAGCAATAGCGTTCACCTTTCTGAAATCCACACAGAAGCGGTTGGTGCCATCTTTCTTAGCCACTATGACGATCGGACTGCACCACTCGCTCCTGGAAGGTTCAATCACCCCAAGCTCGAGCATATCCCATACCTCTTTGCGAACGCCACTTCGTCGACTTTCCGGGATCCGGTACGGTCTCTCTCGCACTGTGACACCTGGTGGAGAGATAATGTCATATTCAACTAAGTTTGTCCTGCCGGGCACGTCAGAAAAAACATCGCTGAACTCCTCAATAAGCTTACGCAGCTCTCTTTGCTGATCCGGAACCAATTGTTCCCCCATAGAAATCGCTCTTGTGCTCGGGGTCTCTGGACAGGGACCTAAATCATCCTCCATATTGCCTGGGGCTATAAATAAGACCTCCCTTGCCTGCCAGGGCTTTAACAAATTGACATGATAAATTTCACGTTCATTTCGGCGATCGGGCTGTCTAATTTCATAATTTACTTTCCCTATAGCCCGAATCACCTCATACGCCCCCTGCCATTTAGCACACAGTTTCGATTCAGATGAGGGAAGTAGCAGCATTACCTTGTCCCCTGGTCGAAAGGTTCGAATCCGTGCATTTTTGTTGTAATGCTGCTGTTGTCGGTGCTGAGCCGATCTGAGGTTGTCTTGGGCCAAACGACCGACCAAATCCAGCCGATCTCGTAGTAGGAGCACATACTTCACTACATTTTTAGACGAGCCTTTGTGCTCCTCCCACCCCTCCCTCAGCAGGTCGAGAATGCCGCGAGGCTGCCGGCCGTACAGGAGCTCAAAGGGGGAGAACCCCGTTGAACTCTGTGGCACTTCTCTCACCGCAAAAAGGAGGTAGGGAAGAAGCGATGCCCAATGTTTCTGCTCCTGTGTTACAAATCGCCTCAGCATCGACTTTAAGGTCTGATTAAAACGTTCAACCAAACCGTCCGATTGTGGATGATAACGGACGTCCTGATGGGACGTATTTTTAATATTTTGTACACCTGCTGTAACGTATTGGACAAAAAATTGGTTCCGTGATCAGTCAACATCTCCTTGGGGATCCCTACTCTAGCCATAATCTGCGCTTACTCGGTGGCTATTGCAGCTGCACTAGTGGACCTCAATGGAACTGCCTCTGGGTACGACGGGTCATTCTTTTGGCCCCACACTAGGTCCGTGCTTGAGTACCACGGGTCCGGTATATTGAGAGGGGCTGGAATAACCTCTGCCCTAGTCGGCCCAGTAACCTCGCTCTCTCGGTCACACTGCGTTCCCACTCCCTTCGACTGGCGTTTGTTACCATTACAGCACTCTCCCACCAGACCCCAGCCTTGTCTCAAAGACGCTCCGTCCAATTTCGCGGTCCGTCTCTCCTTATTTGTTTTTCTAGGATGGAACAGAGGGGAAAACATTTCAGGATGAAAAGGAAACACATCACCAATCCGTTCCTTTTTCCCTTTTTTTGCCACGTTTACGTGTGTGGCTGAGACTGCCATTATTTGCACCAATTCTTTGAATTTTGGCCAGTCTTGGCCCAGAATAACTGGGTGCGGCAACCTTTCCGCCACCCCGACTACAAGGTGATGTTTTATCGGTCCTACCGATAAATATACTTTTAGGGTGGGGTATGCCGCCGTGTCTCCATGGATACAGGAGATGGCCACCTGACCTTGTGGCCACCACGACATACCGCCCAAGAGAGCTGTCTGGGAGGTCTGGGTGCCGGGACCGAGGGTGATGGTGGTGGTGTTGGAGGAGAGGGAGGGAGAGGTTGGTTCCTGAGCAGGGCAGGGGCTGACAGGATCCCGACCCGGGCTGACGTCAAAGAGAATTCAAAATCTTCGGCCAATTTGACCGCCTCCTCCAGGGTGTCAGGGTTGTGGCGCCGTACCCACGCCTGAGTTTCGGCGCCGACCACATGGCAGAATTGTTCCACCACAATGGCTTCCCCCATTTGTTGAGCGGTCTTCTTCTCTGGGGTCAGCCAATGGACCATGTGGTCGCACAACCGCTGTGCCACCACCCTGGGGCGTGTCTCCGGGGCTTTCCGGTATTCGCGGAACCACGTCCGGTGGGTCTCAGCGGTGATGTTGAGACGACGGAGGATAGCCTGCTTGACTAGGTCATAGTCAGTGGCGTACTGGTCGCTCAGGGCTTGGTATGCTGCCTGCGCTTCCCCGACCAGGCAAGGTCCCAGCTGGCTTGCCCAGAACTCCCGAGGTCATCCCGCCGCGGTTGCCAGCCGCTCGAATGCCACCAAAAATGCCTCCGGATCATCCTCCGCCGTCATTTTCATGGCCTGTGCCTTCGGGGCCGACATCAATGATGTTCCGGTAGGGGTCGCTCCTGCAGCAACGATCAGCCCTACCCGTTCAATGAGCGCCGTATAGCGCTCCTCCCTCTGTCTCTCCTCTGCATCCCGTCTGATCTCCAGTGCCTGCAGCAGCTCCGCCAGTGCGTTGCGGTCCATCCAACTTCTGACACCATGTGTGGCAAAGTGGTTGGTAAGGGGAACAGATGTCGCGGTGATGTGGTGCAGGAGTGATGAACAGACAACAGTGATTCAGTGAATAAGTGCTTTATTGCTCTTTTCCAGGTCTGGCGACCGTCAAAAATAATAAATCCCCGGCAATACACAACAATGTGTAAAGCACGGGGATAATGAAAACAAGGGCACAGTCCCGAACAAAAACAACGGTACGGTCACCAGTCCTGGGTGATCGAAAACATGCAGGTGCTCAGTGCAGTGGTGCTCCGGATAGTGCTCTCCTTTCGACAGCTCCGGAGATGTGCGTTAACTGTCTATTAGTGCGACAAAGACAGACAATTACAGACAGACAGAAAATAACACACAGCACGTACAACACTCTTCACAAATACTCTGAGAGCTCCTCTCTCAGTCCTTCTCCTAACGTTAACCCAAACGAAGGAGAAGATCAGCGTTACCCTGGCCCCTATATGTAATCCCGCATGATATCGAGATAAACGGTTGCAGCTGCCTTATTACTTGCAGCTGCCTCTCGTTTACCTTTCAATTCAATACGGTCTTACAACAGAGTCGCGCTCCTCTCCAGGCTGACCCACTTCCCTGACCCGGAAACGAACTGTCAGGCCAGCCCTTCCAGATACTTCTCCTCCTGTTCTTTAGCGCCCTCACAGGTCGGGAGGAAGATTCATCACCAGAACTCATCTTTCCGTCACAGTGCATTACAAAACAACTGCAAATTCCAGAGTGCATTACAAAACAACTGCAACTCCCAGAGTGCATTACAAAACAACTGCAACTCCCAGAGTGCATTGCAAAACTACTGCAACTCCCAGAGAGCATTACAAAACAACTGTACGGAGTGTACAGAGGAAAATTCACTGGAAATTTTAACACTAGATACTAATCCTGAGATCGCCTTAACGTTAGATGATTTTGAAAAAAGTTCTTCTGAAAGCCCTCAGGAAAGTTGCAGTGCTGGCGCCGCTGATTACACTCGGGATGCGCTTGCAACAGATCCACCAGACTGCTACACAACGGAGTAATGGAGACAGATCCACCAGACTGCTGCACAATGGAGACAGATCCACCAGCCTGCTGCACAACAGAGCAATGGAGACAGATCCACCAGACTGCTGCACAATGGAGACAGATCCACCAGACTGCTGCACAATGGAGACAGATCCACCAGACTGCTACAGAATGGAAACAGATCCACCAGACTGCTGCGCAATGGAGACAAATCCACCAGACTGCTACAGAATGGAAACAGATCCACCAGACTGCTGCACAACGGAGCAATGGAGACAGATCCACCAGCCTGCTGCACAATGGAGACAGATCCACCAGACTGCTACAGAATGGAAACAGATCCACCAGACTGCTGCACAATGGAGCAATGGAGACAGATCCACCAGACTGCTGCACAATGGAGACAGTTCCACCAGACTGCTACAGAATGGAAACAGATCCACCAGACTGCTGCACAATGGAGCAATGGAGACAGATCCACCAGACTGCTGCACAATGGAGACAGATCCACCAGACTGCTACAGAATGGAGACAGATCCACCAGACTGCTGCACAATGGAGACAGATCCACCAGACTGCTGCACAATGGAGACAGATCCACCAGACTGCTACAGAATGGAAATAGATCCACCAGACTGTTGCACAATGGAAACAGATCCACCAGACTGCTGCACAGTGGAGCAATGGAGACAGATCCACCAGCCTGCTGCACAACAGAGCAATGGAGACAGATCCACCAGACTGCTGCACAATGGAGACAGATCCACCAGACTGCTGCACAATGGAGACAGATCCACCAGACTGCTGCACAATGGAAACAGATCCACCAGACTGCTGCACAGTGGAGCAATGGAGACAGATCCACCAGCCTGCTGCACAACAGAGCAATGGAGACAGATCCACCAGACTGCTGCACAATGGAGACAGATCCACCAGACTGCTGCACAATGGAGCAATGGAGGCAGATCCACCAGACTGCTGCACAACAGAGCAATGGAGACAGATCCACCAGACTGCTGCACAATGGAGACAGATCCACCAGACTGCTGCACAACGGAGCAATGGAGACAGATCCACCAGACTGCTGCACAATGGAGACAGATCCACCAGACTGCTGCACAATGGAGCAATGGAGACAGATCCACCAGACTGCTGCACAATGGAGCAATGGAGACAGATCCACCAGACTGCTGCACAATGGAGCAATGGAGACAGATCCACCAGACTGCTGCACAATGGAGACAGATCCACCAGACTGCTGCACAATGGAGACAGATCCACCAGACTGCTGCACAATGGAAACAGATCCACCAGACTGCTGCACAACAGAGCAATGGAGACAGATCCACCAGACTGCTGCACAACAGAGCAATGGAGACAGATCCACCAGACTGCTGCACTATGGAGACAGATCCACCAGCCTGCTGCACAATGGAGCAATGGAGACAGATCCACCAGACTGCTGCACAATGGAGCAATGGAGACAGATCCACCAGACTGCTGCACTATGGAGACAGATCCACCAGCCTGCTGCACAATGGAGCAATGGAGACAGATCCACCAGACTGCTGCACAATGGAGCAATGGCTTCTGGTAAAGAACAAGCAGTTGGGCTGCTTGACATGTAAGTCCTTAAAGTCGTTGGGACCGCACAATTCACAAGGGCTGAGGCTGTCTACAGAATGAGCTGAGTGCTCACTGACATATTATAGAACTGACAAATCAAAACAACAGGCCTCCTTAAGAAAGAAAATAAATGAGCATAAACATGCAACTGCTCATGTGACAGCTGAGAACATATTAAAAAGCGTGAAACTGGAAAGCATGGAAAATCATGCCAAGTCGATGTATAATGCAGAGCTGGAAACAACATTAAAACCATTGCAATATCGACAAGTGAATGTGAGCGTGTTTTAGCTGCATGAATGACATTTTGACGTCAAAAAGAAACACTCTTGCTGTCAGCCGCCTGTCCAGCCTTGTATTTTTAAAGTGCAACGGCTCACCACTACACATGTTCGACTCTTTGGATTGTGTAAAGTCCTGGCTGATAAAGGGAAGACGAAGGGCTAAAGGGACAGCTTGCTGTTGCTCTACATGCCATGCAGATCCAATTTGAGAGTCCATGTCCCTATGGAAATTATTTTGACATTCAGCCTTAGTCCATAAGTAGGCTACTGATTTTTACGTTTCAGTTTTAAATATGTTATTTATTACATGTACCGTAATCACTTTTTTCCCATTTCAAGCACTGATTAAAACGTCAATATAGGTGTAATTTCTTGTCCCCATTTGTTAATCTAATGTCAAAAGAACTTATATTATTCTATACAAAGAACTGCAATACAGTGAAATTATTCTACACAAAGAACTACAATATAGTGAAATCTTACTAGTAAGGCCAGACAATGATCCAACAAAATGTGTCATGTAATGGATCTCCTCCTAGTGACTGATGAGTTAATAATACTAATTTGATTTCCATTACATGAGAGTAAATGTTAAACTTCATGCTGATTTGAACTCGGCTCTCACCAAGATAAGCACCAACTAAGACGTATCTTTGCAGTAAACTAATGTGATCCATCTGCATCTCCATCCATTTGTGTTGTTTTTCATCTGATGATGTAGATATCTTTCTGTCTGGTGTTGATTTGCTGAAGTGTAATGCTTGCTCCAGAGATCAGCTCATTTTGCCTCCTCAGCGCATCAGCACACACAATGGCTGCGATGCTGGCTCCGGAGATCAACCCAATGCGGTCTCCCCAGCACATCAGCATGACAACCATCTGGATTGAAATAAGTAGGGTACATCTCTGGGGTCTTCAAGTGGGCAGCTTCCATCCTCAGTGTTTCGTTGACTAGCCCACGACACCTCAAGAGGGCTCAACAGTGATCCTGGCTCCCAGCATCACCCCCCTCCATCCCCCACTCGGCTCCGCCCAGCTTACTTACTTGTTCATCAGTGTTGCTTTCTTTCTATTGTACTTGAGATCCCCATCCAGAATCTTTCCTTCTCAACCATAGCCAGTTGATGCTTCTTTCTGCTGCTTCAATAACTGTTGTGTTGCTGCTACTATTTCATGTATTATGTTACGATCATGTATTATGCACTTTCCACTGTATTTAATGTATTATGCATTTCTCTGTATTTAAAGTATTGTGGATTTTCTTGTTGTTACTGCATCTTGTAAAGCGCTTTGTGATACAAATCCTCGACAGCCCACCTCCACTGGGTAAACTCGGACTCTCCGTCCTCGCTCTTCTGCTTCAGCAGCTAGTTGACTATACCGAAGTTTCTTCCTCTCATACGCCTCATCCACAGCATCTTCCCATGGCATTGTTAACTCTACCAGATGAACAAGGCGTGCTGATCCAGACCACAAGACAATGTCTGGTCGAAAGTTAGCGGTGGCAATCTCAGGTGGAAAAATAAGCCATTGACCAACATCTGCCAGCATTTTCCAGTTTCTAGCAGCTTCCAGCTGTCCTGGGCTAGGCTTGGTTTTAACACCTTTTCTTGGTGGTTGCTCTCCTGGATGGAGAAATATTGTCTTTTGTGTGTAATGCTTTGATGGAACTGGTGGCAACTTATTGGTCAGGTTAGGTTTGTCTTCCAATACTAAGGCCAAACATTGCAGCACCTGGTCATGGCACCAAGCAAACTGTCCTTGGCTAAGACCCACCTTACATCCTGTCAAAATGTGCCTTAATGTTGCAGGTGATGGACACAAAGGACATGAGGGTTCCTCACCCACCCAGAGGTTTAGGTTCTGTGGTGATGGAAGAACATCATATGCTGATCTGATGAGGAAACTGATCCTTCTCTGTTCCATTGTTCATAGGTCTTGCCAGGCGATCTTGCGTTGTTCCACACTCTCCCATCTCATTCATTCTCCCTGTTTGGCTTGGGAAATGGCCTTTACACACCTGATCCTCTCCTCCTGCTTTTGCACCTCATTAACTACCAGCTTCCTCCATTGAGCTGGGTTTGCCTTGTGACATGTAGGAGGAGCTGAACTGAGACCAAAACCTCCTTTTCCATGCTGAACTTGCCCCATATCTCAGATTGGATGGGCAGTCTTAGTATCTTCCACAGCTTTCTTTGTCACCCATTTTCTTCCAGTTTTCAACACAGGAGCTGCCTCTCTTACGCATTTGTCGCATGAATCTACTAATGTCATTTCCAGTTGGACTTTGGTGCACTTAAACTCCTCGGTTAGAGCAGAGATTCGTAGCTGCAGTATTCCTTTACCATAAAGTCCCACTCTGCTGATGCAGCATGGAACTCCCAACCATTTCCTGATGTATGAACTGATTAAAGCTTCCAACTGTTATCAAGGAAACCTTGTACACAGTTAGTGTCCACAGCAGTCTTGGCAGTAGACCAAACTGAAAGCACTAGAGTTTCAGTTTGCCTGGTAAAGCGCTGCTGTCTATGCTCTTCAACCCTTCCACTGCTTGTTGTCTAAATTCTCCCACACGAACTGTGTCCTTTAGATCCCCATCGTACCATCTCCCTAGACTTTTCACTGGCTTCTTGGACACTGTTGGTATTGCCTCATCATTAATGTAGAACCTTTTATCTACTACTTTACCTTTAATTATAGAGATGCTCCTTGATTTAGTGGGCTTGAATTGTATTTGTGCACATTCAATGTTATTGGTTAATTTGCCCAATAACCGATTAGTGGAGGCTACTGTTGTAGTCATTGTTGTCATGTCATCCATGTATGCTCAGTATAGGACACATACTTACCTGTCGACTGCAGAGTTTGCTCTTTAAGGTAAGTCATTTGTCTTTGAAACGTGTGGTTTGCATTCACATCCAGCGAGATGTCGGTTCATTTCAGGTCTTTATAGGGAGGTGGACTTACTAGAGAAAGCGCACAGTCAAAAAGTTTGTCAAACATTTTTGCAAAGATGCTGTATATTTTAGTTTTCTTCACTGCAAACTGTTCCAATGTAAGATCTCATTTTAAAGTGCAAGCGGGTGTTTTCAGTGGGGTTGAAAGTTGTACAACGTATAGGTCTGTTTAGGGGTCATTGGACAGAGGTTTGGCACACTTGTGACTGCTGATGGTTGCCTTAATTCTGAAAACAGGGATGGCTTTAATATTGCAGGTGGCTTTACATTGCTATTAACAGGAGCAAATCAGGAGTGGCCTTTATTGTGAGATGAGCACGATTCCACAGGATGCTGCATTACCTGCAGTATGTAGTGTTATATTATTAACATGCTATTGCAGTCTGTCTGGGGCATAGCAGCACAATTAAGAAAACTAAGTGGAGACTTAGGACAAAGGAAAGGAGACACTTCTTCACACAGAGAGCGGTGAGAGTATGGAACAGGTTACTTAGTCATGTTGTTGAGGCAGAATCACTTGGATCCTTTAAGACCCAACTTGACAAAGTTCTGAGATCAATCACCTACTGGGAACCGGAAGTCATGCATTTTCTCATTCATACATTTTCCTGTGTAGTTCAATAGCAATAAAATACTGCAAAGGGATTTCACATGGAATATGATGCAGCTCTACAATGTTACTTTCCCCAACATTGCATCATTACTGCTGTAAGTGTTGTAACAAGTGATACGACAGCTTGTTTGTAAAATCTGATTTAACCACACTTTTACTGCAGCTTAACTGCTCTGTATTTATACAGTCATTACAATGTTTCTATTTTTCCAGCTGTACTGTGCTTGTAGGTCAATATGGCGTAGGGTGCCTGGCAGGTAGGGGTTGCTGAAGCGTGATGACGAGACCTCTCCCAAGCCAATTCCTTAACCCTGTGGAGCTGCAAATGCCCTGTGGGTACCTGGCCCAGATCGTGATCGTGAACAGGACTCAAACCACGTCTGTATTATTCCTTATTTAAGGTTAGGGTTAGGGTTAGGGTTAGGGTTAGGGTTAGGGTTAGGGTTAGGGTTAGGGTCAGGGTCAGGGTTAGGGTTTGGGTTGGAGTCAGGGTTAGAGTCAGGGTTTGGATCAGGGTTAGGGTCAGGGTTAGAGTCAGGGTTAGGGATAGAGTCAGGGTTAGGGTTATAGTTACATACATGCTATTTACAACACTACGAAGCCCCTAACACCAACTATTGTTTACTATTGAATGCACAAGTTCACAGATGTCAACCTTAAGTCAGCCCGACCATGAGCAGGTAGGTATTTGGTGTAAAATTGAGAATATTAGGTTGTAATATGAGGCTGTGGCAGATATCCCACACTTATGTACTGAAATCAATTGGCACGCAATGTTTTAGAGAGACTATAATGTGCGAGTGGTAAGCTCTTTATTAATCTATTTATTTGCTGAAAATACCCATTGTAAGTTTTTGGCATTAAATCTGATGGCCTCTAGATAACTGTGATATATTCGCTATATTGGATTTAAAGGTTGTTGTTGTTTTTCTTTTCCCTGCAAGGAGTCCATTGTATCAGAATTGCTGGCTTTTGAATCCCAGCGCTGAGGTCTCTGCCAAATTTGCTGGTTCTGAGAACCTATTACTTTTTTTTTTTCCTTAGATAAAGACAGAATCTGCCCTGGGCTTTTATTAGCTCAATAAAACATATTTAAGTTGTGACTTTGTATAAAAGAAATTTGAGGAACACATATGTTTCTGGTGACTTTTTCAATGTGATTTCACTATACATACACTAAGCATTCATTGTATCATGAGTGTCCTGAACCTAACTATTCATTAGTAAAGAATGTGATTAAAGGAGTGCTAAGCAATTCTACTCTATCGATTTTATTGTCATTAGAAGCACCAGCTCTGGTCCCCATTGGTTTTCTATGTTTTTGTTCTTTAAAAATTCAGTTTGGAATATGCAGATATAGAATGCTGTATTACAAAGACAACACAATAGAATAAAATGTTGCTCCAACTTCTTGGTATGAAATCAATTATTTTGCTGTGTGTCTCAGTTTCAATCCACTGGACCCACTGCAATGAGTTAATACCAAGAAGAGATTGTTTATTTATTTATTTTCCTCGTGCTTGAATACTTGATATGATGAGATTCAGACTTCATAGTATTTTGTTTTTTACAAACCTAAAAGATAAAATTCCATGGGATTAAAATGAACAAATAAATAAATAAAAACATCTAAATTGCTTTGAACCACTCAATGTCGAGGCACATAGAGAAAAATACATTTTCCCAAGGTTGCCCAGTG
This sequence comes from Polyodon spathula, assembly GCF_017654505.1. Lineage (NCBI taxonomy): Eukaryota > Metazoa > Chordata > Actinopteri > Acipenseriformes > Polyodontidae > Polyodon > Polyodon spathula. Next base: position 1,557,752 of record NC_054534.1, read on the forward strand.
TACCAAGTCTAGATTTGGCACCTGGGTCTCCTGGCTCCTTGCCTTGACCTGTACTTATTATGCCCAACTACTGCCTCTTGATCAAGTTGTTTTGACAGGGGTGTCATAAAGAAAAAATCACAGGAAAGAAGCTTAGTGGTAATTTCTTCAGAGTTAGATAGATAAGCCATGATGCTCACCTTTCTGCTTGCGTCCTGTACAACTTTATTAATTAATGTCCACAGGGAGGAGATATGTTACAAGCCAGTTAATTAATTATCAGCTCTACTCTATGATGGGCCCCAGAGCCCTTGTGAAACTGTAGATGTCTGCCCTGTTTCCACAGATAGCTGACCAGACTCTACTAGGTTAAACAAGTAAGCTCCTAGCTATTGTGAGCACAGAGTTACAGAGCTCATGGCCCAACAAAGGCGTGTCAGGGATAGAGATACTGGTTGGGACATTGCATATATTTCAGTTTTCATTCCTGTGTGATCAGCACCCACTGTAAAGCTACAGTTGAGTTCCAGCGTTTACATCTTGACTGCCTGGTTGTAGCGTAGTTGACATCATCAAGGTACACTCTCCATAAAACTGACACCCTGTTGAACAGATTCAGCAAATATTTAACACACCGTTCACTGTGCACCAGGATCTGTTATGACTGACCTTGGGTAGGCGTGATCATTGTACTTCTGGCTTAAAGAACACATACTTCTCCCTGTTCACTAAGCTTGAACTTGTGAGTTATTTAGGAATGTTTTTCAAAGTCTTTGTTACACACCGACTTCTTCCTTTACTGTTCTTTTACTGTGCAGTATTTTAAGTACTTTTACGGATTTGTTTAATGTCCTGTTTTTGTATGTCTAATATTCTTTTTGTATACCCAATAAAGATCACTCTTCTGGACTTATTTTCCCTAGTCTGGACTTGGTATTGGTCCTGCATTTGTTTGCACACCCACCCTCCACGTAATCGCCTTTAAATCTCTATGTTTTGCAAGCTCTCATTCATGCAAAGTCTGCATTTCTAAAGTTTTAGATTTGTATTTGTGTATCTGAACACCACTTGTAACTGTTTTAAAGGTTTTCACACTGTAAAATAAATAAATAAATACATAAAATAATTCATATGATGTATGAAATGAAGGCCCCCTGGGTCTCTTGTGGAAATGAGATGGCCTCATCTTACAGAGGTCTTCTTGGTAATCCATTTTAAGTAAATAAGCAAATCTCTGAAATAACGTTGTACGGTTGGCTGTTTCTGGTGATTGACTGGTGATTGAGTCATCCTTCTGGTGACTGACTCATCCTTCAAACCTTGAACAAAGTACAAAGAAAAAAGCAGAAATGGGGGAACAAGAAATGCAGTCCCTCTAGGTTAGAACAAAAAGACTGTGAGGAGCGTGGCACTTGATTGAAGTCTTTAAAATGTTATATGAGTTGAGTAAACCTTAACCAATACTTTAAGCGAATCACGGAAAACCAGAACCATGGTTGAAACTTAAGTGTCAATAGACAGAGGGTAGGAGATACTTCTTCACGCAGGGAGAGGTGAGGGCATGGAATGGGTCATATTGTTGAAGCAGAGTCAGTGGGATCATCTAAGATCTACTTTAGAAAGTTTTGAGATCAATCAGCAGCTAGGAACTGGGCAGGCACATGTTGTGCATGGTCTTACTGGATAGTCATAAGGACAGTAAACTCTTGTCTTTCCTCTGTACGAAGATGGCATCTGTTTTCAGTGGCCAGTCACCCCTAGAGGAAAATGTTTTCAATAACCCTTGAATAGTAGGTTTTACTGTAATGAGTTGTTGTCTGATAAGTTAGCAGTTGGCAGCGTGGATAGGGTTGGTAGGGATCCCTGCCTTAAAAGAAGATTGCCAATTTAGCTTGACCACATGTTCAGGGAGCACCTGCCCTCAATTCAGCTGACGGAACAAGGAGAGTAGTTGCCTGTGCTCTCTTTACCAGACACTATAACAGCTATTGGCTTGGGGGACCATGGGCCAGTACCTTTTGATCTGTCTGTTCTTGATTTTATAAATATTCTCACCCCATTGCTTAACCACATTGTGTAAGTTCTGTTTCTGCTATTCCTGCCGTTTGTCTTGACAGCAAAAAAGTTTGCTGCGTCAACGCCTACAAATGTTTCAGTTGATAAGATCTCTATCAGGAGAGGTGGATGGCGGTCTTGGGTTACTGGAGGCCCTTTAGGGTCAGTTTGGAGTTTTCAAGATGAGTTGGGAGTTGGCTGTTATGTTTGAAAGGAGTTAATAAACTCATTGCTTGTGGTCCTCCAGAGGTTGTGTGCTTTATTATTTTACTCATGTGAAGGATCCCCCCGGGCACAGGCTTCTTCACACTTTTAATGCACATCCTCAATCCTCCTGAAGTTTAGACACTTGTAAACGGGTTCTTTTTAGCCCTTGTGGGGAAGTGTATAAAAGACTAGGATTTGGCCCAGTTTCAAGAGAAACAATATTATTTTATTAACAGGAGTAAGTTTTATCAAATCAAAAAGAAAAATAAACTTAAATAACTGCATAACACCAGTACCTTCTATGGAATCTCTCTCTCTCTCTCTCTCTCTCTCTCTCTCTCTCTCTCTCTCTCTCTCTCTCTCTCTCTCTCTCTCTCTGTCTCTCTCTCTGTTTCCCTCTTTCTCCTCTCTCTCTCTCTCTCTCTGTCTCCCTCTCTCTCTCCTCTCTTTCTCTCTCTGTCTGTCTCTCTCTCTCTCTCTCTCTCGTGGAGGATTGTGGGTTTGTGAGAGAGGTTGGATAGAGAGTGAGTGTTGTGTGAGTGGAACTTTTAGGGTTCTATCTTATTTATTTGTTTACTTATTTATTTACATATTTATGGTTTATTGAATAGAGCCGCTATGAGCTCTAGTTCTGGGGGTAGCGGGTCGTTGACCCCCAAGCATGGTTTTAAATGTGTCCCCGACACTTTAGTAACAGTAAAGGAATGTTTATTGGCAGCTGGAGAAAAAGTTAGTTAGAATAATATTAAATCAGCTGCAAGAATAAATAAAGCTATTCTGGTGTTCTTAAATAGTGAGAAATTAGTGAACCAAGTTTTTGAAGAAGGGTTGACATTTTAGGAGGCAGGTTTACATGTTATTTTATAATCCCGGCTCTTCTATTGAAGTGGCCTGAAATTTCAGTATTAATGGCACTAACTATATTGTGTTTGTAAGTACTGAATCAATGAAATGTTTCCAATGTGGAAAACAGGGGCACCTTAGAAGAGATTGCCCAGAGAAAAAAGGGGTGAGAATGAGGAGGCTACGGGAGCCTCGGAAACCATGGAAATGGCACTGGGAGTGGAATTGCCAGAACAGCCACAGAGACCTGAGCCGGCCCCCGTCTGAAAAGAGTAATGAACAATGATCCAATCACATCTACTACTGATGGTGAAAATGTAGAATTTAAAACTGTTTAAAAAAAAAATCAAATGTAAAGAATATAGGTGTGGCTGTTGAAGGAGAGGAGTTGGTCCGGGACTCTGAGATGGTCTCTGGGGAGAGCAGCTCTGGGTCTCAACCCAGTGCAGTGAAGAGATCGTGACCCAGAGCTGGGGATCACAGCAGTGCTGTGGCAGCCCAGACTCTGGAGACGGAGGAGCACTGTAGGACAAGGCCTCTCCCAGGGCCTGTGTCTGCCGGTCAGAGGAGAAGGCTGGTGTCAACACAGGGGTTGCCCATGACGAGGAGATAGCCCTCAGCCTAACAGATCCTCTGCCATGTATTGTAGCCGTGACAGAAAAATAATTTTCTGAAGAGGAAGACGAAGGCGGGCTGTCGGATAGATCTTCACCTTTAACAGGCTCACAAGGCAGGAACATAATTTATAGTGTTGATAAAATAAGGTATTTTCTTAATGAAACAAAAGGGGCTAGAGGTATTGAATTGACAGACTACTGTCCAAATAATCAATTATTTATTCATTCTGCTAAAATAGCAATGAGGAAAGCCATGTAGTGAAACTTGATTAAAAGAAAAGATAGAGGCTAATGAAAATAATTACAAAAAAGGTAGTCATTAATTTAATGTCTATTCAGTTTTCAATATATATTTTCTAGTCTTTGAGAGCGAGTGGCTGAGTGAATGGAATGAGGTAGAGGTTTTTAGTCATGGCTCAAATGTCACTGCTGGGGTAGCAGTATTATTTTGCACCAGGATTGGACATAAAAATTTTATCGGCCAGTGAAGAAGTTAAAGGGCAGCTTTTAAAATTGAAACGTGTTTTACGGGCTCAGGTATTATCTTTTTTAATGTATATGCACCAAATGAAGATAGAGAAAAGTTTCAGTGTTTTAATAAACTAAATAAAGAGATATTGCAATGTAGTCACAATCATATGATTTTAGTGGGGGTTGATTTTAACTGCACTGTTTCACACTAGATAGAAATCATAGAGAGCCTAATCCCCAGTCCTCCAAAGAACTGTTAAATATGTTAAAGTTTAATGATCTGGTTGAAGGAATCTTAACCTCAGCCTCAGACAATATACATGGATAAAAATGAATGTTAATCAGATATCAAAAGCAAGATTAGACAGGTTATACTGCTCAAAGAAACATCTTAATCAGGTTGTAAAAAGTGACATTGTTCCCAGCATGATCTCTGCCACCATTGTGTGCTGTTCACTGTCTGTTTACCCACTGCTGCATGTTCATCATTTTAATATTGGCATTTTAATATTAAATTACTGGAAGGTTTTTAAAAATTCAGTTTTTAAAAATTACTGAAAGTTTTTGGGGTTTCTTGGAGGCAGCAGAGGGGTAGTTTTGACAGTTTGAGACAGTGGTGGGTCATTGGCAAAGTCCAAATAAAAATATTTTACCAGCAGTATACAATTAATTCAAGCACATTATTAAATCACACAGTTGGAGAGCTGGAGAGAGAGATTGTAAGCCATGAGCAAAGTATTAGTGTGGAAAGCAGTGAAAACACCTCCCTGTGTCTGAGGGAGAAGAAGGAGGCGTTGAGTTGTCTGCTGGAGGAGAAAGTGCAGGGCACTTTAATTCCATCAAGATTCCTTCAACTTAGAGACATGGATGCCCCTACAAAGTTCTTTTTTAACTTAAAACACAGAGTAGTGGCCAGTAAACAGCTGTACTGTGTATGTCTGCCTAGTGGGGAAGAGGTATACAACTAATTGGAAATCAATAAAGAAGCTGTATCCTTTTATAATCAAGTTTATGGCAGAGCCTTGTAACAAGGAGCAGACTGTTCTCCTACTCAAAGATTTGCCCAAGCTGCCCCCGGGGGAAAGATGCCCCCTGGAGGCTCCTCTGACACTGCAAGAGCTGACAGAGGCTGTGAGCCAGCTGTCGACAGGAAAGGCTTCTGGGATTGATGGGCTGCAAGGAGAGCTTTATAAAGAAATGTGGCCAGTGTTTGGGAGGGTTCGGTTCCAAGTTTTTAATGAAAGGTTAAGAGAGAATGATTTGCCCCTGAGATGCCGTAGAGCTGTGGGGACTCTGTTACCAAAGAAAGAAGACTTAAAATAAGTAAAGAATTGGTGCCCTCTTGCCCTTCTCTGCTCTGATTATAACATTTTATCAAAAGTACTATCTGACAGGATGAGGGAATGCATTGGAACGGTAATACAGAGAGATCAGTCATATCTCATTTCTCTCTCTCTCTCTCTTTCTCTCTCTCTCTCTCTCTCACACACACACATAGCTTTATACTATGGCTAATTAGTCCAACTAGTTACTCCCTAATGATTTAATTTACCAATTAGCTAATTAAGTCTCCCAATGACCTAATCCTTGTGATTTTAGCATGGGACCTTATCCTTCTCATGCCAGGACTCTGCGTATTAAGCCAATTAAGCCCCAAAAGCTTGCAGAGAGAGACATAGGCAAAAGCAACAGAAATGAACACTACACATACAAATGGTATGATTATGAAGCAGATCAGGGGACAGGGTCCTTAACCCTGTCATAACACTTTTCTGTGCACTCTGCTTTATCAGAAAAAACACCTTATTGACAAAGCTTCCCCCACGCTTGGAACCTGCTTTTCACTGCCACCATTGCAGTGATCCTGATGACAATTACAGTGTAATTATAATATAAGGCTAGATTTTCAAAGCTATTTACAATTTTTTCCTCTGAAAGGAAAAAAAAAACACCACTACAATTCTAAAACGAATAAGAAACAACGATGTACTTACTAGTTCCTTAGTTAAAAGTCTTGGTTGTATTTATCTAGCTTGTTATCTAGCTAGAGTAAAGATTTGGAATAAAGAAATCTGAGAATGTGACCATTAATGTAAAGTGTAAAGGACTGGGAGGGAAGGAGGTCTAGTGATTAGAGTTGAGGACTGGGAGGGAAGCTGAGGACTGGGAGGTCTAGTGGTTAGAGTTGAGAACTGGGAGGGAAGCTGAGGACTCAGAGGTCTAGTGGTTAGAGTTGAGGACTGGGAGGGAAGGCGGTCTAGTGGTTAGAGCTGAGGACTGGGAGGGAAGCTGAGGACTCGGAGGTCTAGCGGTTAGAGCTGAGGACTAGGAGGGAAGCTGAGGACTCAGAGGTCTAGTGGTTAGAGCTGAGGACTGGGAGGGAAGGAGGTCTAGTGGTTAGAGCTGAGGACTGGGAGGGAAGCTGAGGACTAGGAGGTCTAGTGGTTAGAGCTGAGGACTGGGAGGGAGGAGGCAGTGTGGTCTAGTGGTTAGAGCTGAGGACTGGGAGGGGAGCTGAGGACTGGAGGTCTAGTGGTTAGAGCTGAGGACTGGGAGGGAAGCTGAGGACTAGGAGGTGGTTTAGAGCTGAGGACTGGGAGGGAAGCTGAGGACTAGGAGGTCTAGTGGTTAGAGCTGAGGACTGGGAGGGAAGCTGAGGACTGGGAGGTCTAGTGGTTAGAGCTGAGGACTGGGAGGGAAGCTGAGGACTAGGAGGTCTAGTGGTTAGAGTTGAGGACTGTGAGGGAAGGCGGTCTAGTGGTTAGAGCTGAGGACTGGGAGGGAAGCTGAGGACTCGGAGGTCTAGCGGTTAGAGCTGAGGACTAGGAGGGAAGCTGAGGACTCAGAGGTCTAGTGGTTAGAGCTGAGGACTGGGAGGGAAGGAGGTCTAGTGGTTAGAGCTGAGGACTGGGAGGGAAGCTGAGGACTAGGAGGTCTAGTGGTTAGAGCTGAGGACTGGGAGGGAAGCTGAGGACTGGGAGGTCTAGTGGTTAGAGCTGAGGACTGGGAGGGAGGCAGCTCCTGGATCCTCCAGTGGTTAGAGCTGAGACTGGGAGGGAGAGCTGAGACTCCTGAGGTTTAGCAGTTAGATCACCAGGACTCCTGACCCTCCCTTCGACTCCTGATCCTCCAGATCACAATTCGACTCTTGACCCTCCCTTCGACTCCTGACCCTCCAGATCACTAATCTCGAAGTGAGGACTGGGAGGGAAGCTAACGACTGGGAGGTCTAGCAGTTAGAGTTGAGGTTTAGTGGATGTTGCACCTTATTTAATTTATTCCATAGAGAAATATTCAATTACCAGCTGCATTTTATTTTATTTTATTTTTATTCTCTTAGTGTAAAGGAAGCAACAACTGTAGCAGCAACATCTGAATCGAATAACCTGTTTTGAAGTGATCTGTTTTCTCTGTTCCCCATGGGCATGATGGAAAACAAAAAAAAACTATTGTAGAATAAATAAATAAATCAATAAAATATACCCCGTCACACAGAAATGGAGTTCATAATCTTGAGTTTGAACGATATTGAGGTAAAAAAAAGCCTATTCTATTAAGTACTTAAAGAATAATGGATTTGTCCAAGTAAAATTTCAGTGTTATAAAAAGATATTACAGTTGAATACACTATCTTCAGCCAAATATCTCTAGACGCATACCAATCTGATGCAATTAGAATGAGGTAAGCTTCAAATGTAAGTGACAAAGACAAAGACAAACAGCTGTAGCTCTAGGATGGGAAGTTACTTTGGTTAGCATTGTGCTTGGTTTCTCTTTCTTCCAGCCCAGCCAATGCAGCATTCAGACAGGCATGAAATAATGTGGTCCCAGGCTTAAGCAAACATCTAGGTGACAAGGAATTGATAAGTGAAGAAGCTTGGAAGAATACACATTGCAGTGGAGAAAGGGGAAGGGAAAAGAGAAGGGGAAGGAGGAATTCAATTAAAATGCATAATGATGTTGTACATTTTTTACATTTTAATAATAATTGTAAAGGTCGTGAAGTTAATAAAAGATGCATCTGCCTCCTGTATGATTGATGGCGCAGATGCTGTGCCTGTTTCTGTCTTGGCTAAATACCACTAAAAATGCATGAACACACCAGCACACTTGTATGGCTCTCCTACCCCGTGATAGATCATCTTAATGAAAACGAGATGCAAATGTACTAATTAAAGCATGGATCTATTCCAAGCATTTACATGCCGGTGTATATTTTCAATGCATCCCAGAGCACCTGTTTAATCACCATTAGGAGGAAAATGCCAATTGTTTTTTTTTTTTAATTATAAATAAATGTAGATATTTAACACACTAAAAATGATGCTGCATTATTATTGCTCGTTAATGTTCCATGTGACTGCGGGAGAGAGAAGAACAAAGAGCAAAAGAAAGTCGCTGTTAGCCTTTCAGAAATGTTTAAACGACAGTGTTGCAGTTAACCTAAGATTGGGTTGTATGAGTATTAATCACAGTGCAGAGCAACAGTGCTGGGGAGTCGAGAATATAATGTTTCAGTACAGATACAACTGTAGTGCGGTGGAATCAAGGAAGGGACAGATTTTTGCTTCAGTGGAGGAATATCAACCAGGTAGAGATAGCAATGAACAACCAAGGCTCATAAACCACTAAACAGGCAATCTTTGTTTCCACTTTTGAAGTAATAATAAATTATGTATTTAAACATGCATTCTTGATTTTTGTATGAATATGCAGCATTAGGAAATGGATCAGAGATTTCGTTTAACCCGATTGGTAAATGTGAGCTCCCTAATCTCTGGTAAAGGACTTGGGTCCATATTCATAAAACTTACTGTCTCCTTTATCGTGCCAGTAAAAGTGTTTAGTATGATAGATTGCCATTACATGAGAGTAGATGTTAAAACTTTGGCCCTTGCCAAGATAAGCACCAACAAATACGTAGCTTTACAGTAAACTAATGTTATCTCCATTCATTTGCATTTCCTTATATCTGATGATGTAGATATCCTTCTGCTGGGTGTTGATGGCTGAAGTGTAATGCTGGCTCCAGGGATCAGCTTATTTTGCCTCCTCAATGCATCAGCACTAACCATAGGTCTTGCCAGGCAATCTTGCATTATTCCACACTTTCTCATCTCATCCATTTTCCCTGCTTGGCATGGGAAATGGCCTTTACCCACCTCATCCTCTCCTCCTACTTTTGCACCTTGTTCACTACCAGCTTCTTCCTTTGAGCTGGGGCTGCCTTGTGCCATGTAGGAGGAGCTGAACTGAGACCAAGACCTCCTCTTCCATACTGAACTTGCCCCATGATATCACCGATTCGAAGGGCAGCCTTTCATCTTCCACAGCTTTCTTTGCTGCCCACTTTCTTCCAGTTTTCAACACAGGTGCTGCCTCCCTTACACATTTGTCACATGAATTTACTAATGTCGTTTCCAGTTGGACTTTGGCGCACTTAAACTCGTCAGTTAGAGCAGAGATTGGTAGCTGCAGTATTCCTTTACCATAAAGTCCCACTCTGCTGAGGCAGCATGGAACTCCCAACCATTTCCTGATGTATGAACTGATTAAAGCTTCCAGCTTCTCAACTGTTGTCAAAGACACTTTGTACACAGTCAGTGGCCACAGCAGTATTTCATCGGCTGATGCATAAACGGTATTTACCATCAGAAAACTCCACTCATCGTGACGTTCAAATAACGTGCCCTTAGAGACCAATTTTCTCATTAGCATATTATTCATCTAATTCATAAATCTGTATCGTTCTGTTAATTGACCATTACTGCCATTATAATTAACACGTTCATCAGACTAGGCAGAGAATGAGATGCGTCTTATCAGTATCACTTCCTAGCATAATTTTGTATTTAGGTACAGGTGTTTAAGCCAACAGTAACAATAATAAAAATATCTATGTTTCATTATCCGATAATTATGTAATTTAAGTATTTTGTTACATGGTATGCCTACATTAAATTGCGTTGTTAACTCGTCTGAACAGGATAGGCTGCTTACTGGTTGGAAAACATAAATCACGTTTGTAGTCTACTTGCTCTAAGAAGATGCCAGGATTTGGTGTGCTTGTAAGGACTGGACATGAAGAGGAGGGAGATATAATGGAACATGATCCTCTCAGAAGAGTGAGGACCCTTTGGATTTGAGCTGTGACTTGCTCTGTATTACACTGATGATGTGATTCACAGCAGGTATCGATTTAATAGGAGCACAATATTCACCTTTTTGGAGAACTAACATCTATTGAAGTGCTGAACTGCTAGATACAAGGCTGTCTCCGTGTTAACACGTATTATTGACCTGCATTATTAGGATTCTGATGTTGGCAAGTTTTGCAGGTAAAAAAAAAAAAACACTCTCTTTATTTTTCTTTCCTACAGTATATTCATGGTGGCGGTAGACATGGGAGAGGCCCCAGTCATTCAAACAGAGAGGGTGGAGCTGCTGTCCCGAGAGCCAGAGAGGGAGGAGCTGCCGCTGCCAAAACCCAGAGGGGAGGAGCCGCCACTGCCAGAGCCCAGAGGAGAGGAGACGCCTCTGCCAGAGCCCGCCAGTGGAGGGGCTGCATCCATTGCTGCCGGAGGAGCTGGAACTGCCACTACCGGAGTGGCCACAGTCTTAATCTGCTGTTCCTGAGGGTCCGTCGGTCCTACCTGAATTTCCAGAGGGAGCTGGGCTGCTGTCCCTCCCTTCGACACCAGACACCAGAGGCAGCTGAGCTGCTGTCCCTGCCTCCGTCACCAGAGGCAGCTGGGCTGCTGTACCTGTCTCCGTCACCAGAGGCAGCTGGGCTGCTGTCCCTGCCTCCGTCACCAGAGGCAGCTGGGATGCTGTCCCTGCCTCCGTCACCAGAGGGAGCTGGGCTGCTGTCCCTGCCTCCGTCACCAGAGGCAGCTGGGCTGCTGTCCCTGCCTCCGTCACCAGAGGCAGCTGGGCTGCTGTCCCTGCCTCCGTCACCAGAGGCAGCTGGGATGCTGTCCCTGCCTCCGTCACCAGAGGCTGGGATGCTGTCCCTGCCTCCGTCACCAGATGCAGCTGGGATGCTGTCCCTGCCTCCATCACCAGAGGGAGCTGGGCTGCTGTCCCTGCCTCCGTCACCAGAGGGAGCTGGGCTACTGTCCCTGCCTCCGTCACCAGAGGGAGCTGGGCTGCTGTCCCTGCCTCCACCTCCGCTGCTGGAGGATCCAGTGCCGCTGAAGGGTCTGACACTGCTAGGGGGACCCACACAGTCCAAGAAGGCCACGCCCACACTGTCCAAGGGTGCTGCCTGCCTGCCATCGCTGCATCTGCTGGAGGGTCCAGGTCCACTGACAGCGTCACTTTACTTCCTTGGAGATCCAGGGCCCCCTCAACCAAAGAAGACTTGGGGGCTCCGAAATCAACCCCATCCACCACCGCCAACCCAAACAGCCCACCCAAGGGACATAATGGGATTCTTGGGGAGAGAGCTTGGGTTTAAAAGGGAGAGGAGGGAGTTGGCCGATTGCGGGCTGCATACTTTGTACGTGGGGGGAGGTGTGTGGCAGAGCAGAGCTCTGCCCTTTATAGATTGTCAGGGATGGGGTTAAATTCCTCTACCTGCCTGGGTTTATTGTGTTCAGGTGGCTCGCTTATTAACGATCAATCAGCACCCAGCCAGAGAGGAGGGAGGAGGGGTGAGCCGCCGCCTCGCACCAGATGGACCGGGCCGCCGCCTCCGCCAACCAGAGGGAGCGGGCCCCTGACATAAAAGGAGGCCTCGGCTTCCCATTAGGGTGAAGGAATCTGAGGTAGCAAGCTAGTGTTTGTGCTTGCTGTTTTTTTGGTTTGCTGTTTTGTGTTTTTTGAAATTTTGATCCAGTGAAGGCATCGCCCAGCCTGGATACCTTTATTTTGTACGTTTTTCTTGGTGTTTTGGTGTTTTTGTGCTTAAATACTTTTGTTTTTCCCCTTGTGCCCTTTTATTTTGTGTTTATTTGTTAATAAAAGTACTATTTTTTTTAACTGCAGTCTGTCTCTGGGACTCTATCCACTCGCCAGCCTATCACATTGCCCAATAACTGATTAGTGCAGGCTACTGTTGTAGTCATTGTTGTCATGTTATCCATGTATGCTCTAATTGGTGGTAGTCACATTCCAGAAGCCAGGCGCTCTCCTCCCACTACCCGTTTTGATGCCCTAATAATTACTTTCATTGCTATGGTAAAAGCCAGTGGAGAAATGGTACATCCTGCCATTATTCCAACTCCTAGGCATCACCATGTAGTGTTAAATTTTGAAGTTGAAAAACTAAATTGCAAATCTCCAAAGTAGGTTTTTACACCCCCCACCATGTACGTGGGTTTACTATTTACAGCTATGGCCAAAGGTTTTGCATCATCCTATAGAATTAACAAATTTGCTTCATTAAGTCGAATAAAACACACTGAAAAATGTTACGTTAATGTATTGAATTACATACTACGTTGTAATTTTCCATATACTTAACGAAAACCTGATAAAAATTGAAAAATGTGACATTGTGTACTGTACTACTAGTAGACTTTTGTGATATCGTTTTGTAGTTTCATTTATTACATGATGTTGAAAAAAAGATCTAAATTATGTTCATATAGATTTTTTTTTTAATTCTTTCAATGCTGGAGTTTTAGGTGATGTAAAACTTTCAGCCATAGCGCCATATATTGAAAAATACATGTTTGTGTCAAACGGGATTGTTAGTTAGTTCAAGAAGTTTTTTAATCCAGTTTCACTATGAAACCGAGTAGTCCTGTGTGACAGGCAGGGTTTTCAATCTAGATGTATGTATTTATTTGAATAAAAGAAGCTTGTTGTATGGTAAGGTGTGCTGTATGAGAAACAGATTTGAGATGTTATCGTATGTATTGTAGTTGAATGAACTGATCAGGTATTTGCAAACTGAGAGAATACAGTAACAAATAAAAGAATAGGCGATGTTTCTGCCATTTAACAATTCATTGTATTTTAATGTAACTGTGCAGCACTGTCTTTCTGTACCATTTGTCATTCAAATGAACATTTTAAATGTAATTGTTGCAGAGCAAAACTCTGCCCTTTTTAAATTGGAAGGGATGGGGTTAATTTCCCCTACCTGCCTGGGTTTATTATGTTCAGATGGCTGGGGTTGATTAGTTGATTAGATGATTAGTTTAATTAACGATCAATCAGCGCCAAGCCACCTGACATAAAAGGAGGCCTCTGCTTCTCATTTTGGAGGAGGGAGCTGAGGAAGCGGGTTGGGGTTGGGGTTGGGGTTGGGGTTGGGGTTGGGGTTTGGGATGGGGATGGGTATTTTCTAAATCCAGTGAAGGCATCGCCCAGCGTGGAAATCTTTATTTTTTGTAAGTTTTTGTTTTTTGTTGGTTTTAAATATCTTTATTTTGCCCTTGTGCACTTTCATTTTTGTGTTTATAATAAAATAGTTATTTTTTTGAACTTCAGTCTGTCGCTGGGCCTCTATCCACTCGCCAGCCTGTCACATTTGGTTTCAGAAGTGGAAGATAGCGCCTCCAGGAGGCTTGGAGCAGTACTGCAGCATTTTGGGGGTTTTTTGGGACAAATTATTATTATTATTTTTTTTTTTTTTGATAAATAAATTAGAAAAAAAAAAAAAAAAAAAAACATGGGAAAGAAGAGCAGACAGCGGCAAAGACAGAAGGAAACGCAACCGCTGGAGGACCCGGCCAGACTCTTCCCCTGGTGTTCCTGGTGTGGGAAGGAGGACCACCTCTGGCGGTCCTGCCCAGACGTGCCACCGGCAAACTGGTGTGGCCGGTGTGAGGAGGACGGCCACAACTGGGCAGGATGCCCCTACAACCAGGCCCAGGAAGAGGTGCAGTGTTCACCCCGGGCATCAGGGACTACCCCACTACCTCCAGCACCACCACTTTCACCACCGTCCCAGGAGATCTGGGACTGGTTGATGCACCCTGAGGCAGACCTCGTCCACGATCTCCCCATAGTTATCAACATGCTGTGGCGTTGAGATGGGGAGAGGTGGGAACAGTAGGAGGAACAACATCACCCGGCGTCCTTCCCAGAGGTTGCCCTCATGGTGGTTAATTACCTGGCAGTAGACATGGGAGATGCCCCAGTCACTCCAACAAAGAGGGTGGAGATGCCTTCCCGAGAGCCAGAGAGGGGTGAGTCGCCTTCCCGAGAGCCAGAGAGGGGTGAGTCGCCTTCCCGAGAGCCAGAGAGGGAGGAGCCGCCGTCCCTAGAGCCAGAGAGGGAAGAGCTGCCATCCCGAGAGCCAGAGAGGGAAGAGCCGCCGTCCCGAGAGCCAGAGAGGGAAGAGCCGCCGTCCCGAGAGCCAGAGAGGGAGGAGCGGCCGCTCCCAGAGCCCAGAGGGGAGGAGCCGCCGCTCCCAGAGCCCAGAGAGGGAGGAGCCGCCGCTCCCAGAGCCAGAGAGGGAGGAGCCGCCGTCCCGAGAGCCAGAGAGGGAGGAGCCGCCGTCCCGAGAGCCAGAGAGGGAGGAGCCGCCGTCCCGAGAGCCCAGAGTGGAGGAGCCACCGCTCCCAGGGAGCCCAGAGGGAGGAGCCGCCATTCCCAGAGCCCAGAGGGGGGGTGGGGGGGGGGGAAGGAGTTGGCCAATTGCGGCCGGTGTATGTTGTACATGGGGGGAGGTGTGTGGCAGAACAAAGCTCTGCCCTTTTTAAATTGGCAGGGATGGGGTTAATTTCCCCTACCTGCCTGGGTTTATTATGTTCAGGTGGCTGGGGTTGATTAGTTGATTAGATGATTAGTTTAATTAACGATTAATCAGTGCCCAGCCACCTGACATAAAAGGAGGCCTCTACTTCTCATTTGGGAGGAGGGAGCTGAGGAAGCAGGTTGGGGTTGGGGTTGGTGAATTTTCTAAATACAGTGAAGGCATCGCCCAGCCTGGAAATCTTTATTTTTTGTAAGTTTTTGTTATTTGTGTTTAAATATCTTTATTTTGCCCTTTGCACTTTCATTTTTGTGTTTATTTATAATAAAATAGTTATTTTTTTGAACTGCAGTCTGTCTCTGGGCATCTATCCACTCACCAGCCTGCCACAGTAATATTATGAGAAAAATAACAAGCTTGCTGGCTCTGTAGTGCCTTTTATAATTTCATGTGTGCTGCAAAGGAAATGTGTGCTAACATTAGAGGATCCTTTATATGTCAACCAAGTTTAAAATATCATGAACTGCGACAACACATTACATTTCTGCTGGTTACAGTACTTTTTCAGGAAGGCTTGTTCCTATAAGCTATATTAAAGAACTGTATATATTTTTTTATTAAATATCCATATACTGCACCTACCCTAACCTCTCACTCGCATCCAGCACCCGTGTGTGCAGCTATTATTATTTTTAAAACCGATATCTCAATATTTTGACAACCTGCCTGTGGCAGAGCAAAGCTCTGCCCTTTTTAAATTGGCAGGGATGGGGTTAACTTCCCCTACCTGCTTGGGTTTATTCTGTTCAGATGGCTGGAGTTGATTAGTTGATTAGGTTAATTAACGATCAATCAGCGCCCAGCCACCTGACATAAAAGGAGGCCTCTGCTTCTCATTTGGGAGAGGGAGCTGAGGAAGCAGGTTGTTTTTTTTTGGTTGTTTGGAAAGTTTGAATCCAGTGAAGGCATTGCCCAGCCTGGAAATTGTTATTTTTGTAAGTTTTGCTTTTTGTCTTTCTTTGTGTTTAAATTGTTTTGTTTTGGCCCTTGTGCCCTTTCATTTTTGTGTTTATTTATAATAAAATAGTTATTTTTTTGAACTGCAGTCTGTCTCTGGGCCTCTTTCCACTCGCCAGCCTGCCACATTTGGTGTCAGATGGGATAGCACCACCTAGAGGCTCAGAGCAGTGTTTATTTATTTATTTTCATTTTTTGGAATTTTTGGGATAATTTTTTTTTTGAAAAAAAGATAAAAATGGGAAAGAAGAACAGACAGCGGCAAAGGCAGGAAAAGCAGCAGCAGCTGAAGAAATGTAAGCTACTGCATCCACCGCTGGAGGACCCGGCCAGCCTCTTCCCCTGGTGTTCCTGGTGCGGGAATGAGGACCATCATTGGCGGTCCTGCCCAGACGTGCCACCAGAAAACTGGTGTGGCCGGTGTGAGGAGGACGGCCACAACTGGGCAGGATGCCCTTACAACCAGGCCCAAGAAGAGGTGCAGTGTTCACCCCGGGCATCAGGGGCCACCCCACTACCTCCAGCACCACCACCTTCACCACCGTCCCAGGAGATCTGGGACTGGTTGATGCACCCTGAGTCAGATCTCGTCCACGATCTCCCCATAGTTATCAACACACTGTGGCGTCGAGATGGGGAGAGGTGGGAACAGTGGGAGGAACAACACCACCCAGCGTCCTTCCCAGAGGTTGCCCTCATGGTGGTTAATTACCTGGCGGTAGACATGGGAGATGCCCCAGTCACTCCAATAAAGAGGGGTGAGCTGCCTTCCCCAGAGCCATAGAGGGGTGAGGAGCTGCCGTCCCTCCCAGAGCCAAAGAGGGGTGAGGAGCTTTCGTCGCTCCCAGAGCCAGAGAGGGGTGAGGAGCTGCCGTCGCTCCCAGAGCCAGAGAGGGGTGAGGAGCTGCCGTCGCTCCCAGAGCCAGAGAGGGGTGAGGAGCTGCCGTCGCTCCCAGAGCCAGAGAGGGAGTGAGGAGCTGCCGTCGCTCCCAGAGCCAGAGAGGGGTGAGGAGCTGCCGTCGCTCCCAGAGCCAGAGAGGGGTGAGGAGCCGCCAGAGAGGAGGGGTGAGGAGCCCCGTCGCTCCCAGAGCCAGAGAGGGGTGAGGCGCTGCCGTCGTCCCCAGAGCCCAGAGAGGGGGTGAGGAGCTGCCGTCGTCCCCAGAGCCAGAGAGGGGTGAGGAGCTGCCGTCTCCCAGAGCCAGAGAGGGAGGAGGAGCTGCCGTCGCCCAGAGCCAGAGCCAGAGAGCCAGAGGGGAGGAGGATCCTCCGTCGCTCCCAGAGCCAGAGAGGGAGGAGGATCCACCGCCGTCCCCAGAGCCAGAGAGGGAGGAGGATCTGCCGCCGCTCCCAGAGCCAGCCAGAGCCAGAGAGGGAGGAGGATCCGCCGCTCCCAGAGCCAGAGAGGGAGGAGCCGCCGCTCCCAGAGCCAGAGAGGGAGGAGGATCCTGCCGTGCCACGCCCGCTCCGCTCAGGGATGACACAGAGATCACCTGGGGTTGCCTGCTGCTCCGCATCGAGCTAGTGTCTCCTTTTTGTTTTCTAGAGGGGGCCGTCGCCGCCTCCGCCAGGAGCCGGGCCGCCGCCGCCGCCTCCGCCACCAGAGGGAGCCGGGCCGCCGCTCCGCCGAGGGAGCCGGGCCGCCGCCGCCGCCTCCGCCACCAGAGGGAGCCGGGCCGCCTCCGCCACCAGAGGGAGCCGGGCCGCCGCCGCCGCCTCCCAGAGCCAGAGAGAGGGAGCCGGGCCGCCTCCGCCGCCGCCTCCGCCAGAGGGAGCCGGGCCGCCGCTCCGCCACCAGAGCCGAGCCGGAGGCCGCCGCCGCTCCCCACCAGAGCCGGGCCGCCGCCGCCACCCAGAGGGAGCCGGGCCGCCGCCTCCGCCACCAGAGGGAGCCGGGCCGCCCACCTTCTCTCCGGGGCGGACGGCGGGCCCCGCACCGCCTCCGCCACCAGGGAGCCGGGCCACCTCCGCCTACCAGAGGGAGCCGGACCGCCGTCCCCAGAGGCCCGCCTCCGCCTCCGCCGCCAGAGGGAGCCTCCGCCACTCCGAGAGGGAGCCGGACCACCTCCGCTACCAGAGGGAGCCGGACCACCTCCGCCACCAGAGGGAGCAGGTGAGAGCGGGGTCGTCGCTCGCCCTCCACGACCAGCAGAGAGCCGGGCTCGGTCGTTGCCGTACTAAACTCTCGAGATCCGGGGCACCGGTCTCAACCAAAGAAGACGGGGGCTCTGGTTTCTTCGGCCCCGGACCAGTCCCACCATCAAAGGGCGAGGGGTGGGACATCGGGTGGGCTCCTGTATGGACCGGCGGCAGGCGGGGGGGGATCTCACCCCCTTCTGGACCTCTGGGGGTTAAACGTGGGGAGTTGCCCCCTGCACAGCCATGTGTACGTTGTACATGGGGGGAGGTGTGTGGCAGAGCAAAGCTCTGCCCTTTTTAAATTGGCAGGGATGGGGTTAACTTCCCCTACCTGCCTGGGTTTATTATGTTCAGGTGAATGGAGTTGATTAGTTGATTAGGTTAATTAACGATCAATCAGCGCCCAGCCACCTGACATAAAAGGAGGCCTCTGCTTCTCATTTGGGAGAGAGAGCTGAGGAAGCAGGTTGTTTTTTTTTTGGTTGTTTGGAAAGTTTGAATCCAGTGAAGGCATTGCCCAGCCTGGAAATTGTTATTTTTGTAAGTTTTGCTTTTTGTCTTTCTTTGTGTTTAAATTGCTTTGTTTTGGCCCTTGTGCCCTTTCATTTTTGTGTTTATTTATAACAATAGTTATTTTTTTGAACTGCAGTCTGTCTCTGGGCCTCTTTCCACTTGCCAGCCTGCCACACTGCCTGTCTCCAGACATGTTCCATAAAGTAAACAGACAGCGTATGCCACTGACGTCTTAAGTAGGGGACACGGCTAATTTGTATACCTCTGACAATTGGTAACCCTCAGTAACTATTCGTGACAGAAAATCACATCTAAACCCATTACGGGCCGGTAAAATAACCAGCCCGTAGTTTTATAAATCACATTTTAAATAGTGCCCGGTAATGTTTTAAATGGCCGTAAATCTTTTATGAATATGGGCCCTCGTATGTTATCATTCAAACTATGTTTAATCTCTGCTCCAAATCAATCTGGTTTAATAGGTTCCATGAAAGCAAACTCTCTTTGCAGCAGCAAATTGGTTTGTTTTGTGCTGTTTGAAAAAGGTTTTATTTATACAGTATTATAATCAGAGGTCCTTCTTTTTGAGTGCTTGACATCTTTTGTTGGATTATTTTGTGTACTTTCATTCAGAATTTGCAGGTAAGTTGAAGACCATGCTTTTAAGTTCAAAGTTGGTGTTTACAGGAATCTTATCACCGCTCATGCAGTAGCTCAGACTCACTCCAGTGGTCTATCTGCAGTCAGACACTGTGGCCTACTCTACAGGAAGTGATTATGTACAGTTGAATAGTAGACTAAAACCTATTTTACAAAATCCTATTATTTTTCATTTGTCTTGTTGTGATCCAGACCTCCTAGTCTATCATTTTGAAATATGCCTCCCTTACCTCCAATTACTATTCAAAATAATAAACACAGAGATATAAAACACATCCAGCAGTGTTCCATGCTCATTATTATCACTCCAGAGAAAGGAGCAGAATAAAAAGTGACGTATGGTAAAGGATAATTGCTTTAATGGGATTCTCAGCCCTGTGTTTCAGATTGAAGAGTACAAGAATGGAGTTGGTGGATTAGTCAGGATTAACCTTCCTCTTCTAATTTGTGCATTAGAGCTAAACCCTCCAGTGAGGCCATCACAGCTGAGATTCCTGAAAAGAGGCTGTGAGTCTTTGACAGTCTGCAGTTATTTCGCTCCACTGAATAATGCATGAGCTCTCCACTCCTGGTGTAAGTGGTTCTTAACATCACTTCCAGTCGCTATGAAACATTTCAGCTGGCTGGGCCAGATGATTATAAGACAGGAGTTGAAGGTAACTTTCATGTCGTGGCAGCCACTGCTTCAAGCTTCATTTCCAAGGCCTGGATTGTATCTCTGTGTGTGAGGTGCAGTGACCCGGTGACACTATGAATAACAGTGCCTGTCAATAGCACAGCTCTACTTCTGAGTAAAATACAGTTCCAAATCATAGCTTTAAGATTACTCTCTTTGCATCCTCATCATTATTTAAAAATACAGAGGCCAGGGGTCCCCGAGTGGCTCATCCAGTTAAAGTGCTGCCGCTGGGAGTGCAGGATGAGTCACACAGCTTGGACAGCACCAGTTCACATCCATGCTGTGCAAAAGGACTCGAACTTTGCTGGAGACCCTGAGGGGGGGAGTCACATTGGCCAGACACCAAGCTTATTTAAAGTGGATAAAAAGCAGGGCTGATCTCTGCTCTCTGGAATCGGAAGCCCGCCCACCTCTGCTCAGGATTGCTCGGTGTAAAAGCGATTCCGGCTTTAAGCTTGTGATCGGAGGGCACTCACACTTCTCAGAACGTCTGTTCTCTGTGGGGACTCGCTGAGGTGAGGAGAAAAAACATAATTGGACATTCTAAATTATAATTAAAAAAATAAATACAGAGGCTAGACCAGAGTACACAGTTATTGGAATTGAGTGGAGACAGACTTGTTGCTGAGTCAATGAGATCCTCTAGACCAAGCTGTAGAATAAACCAGTTACTGTATTAGGAATGAGAATTGAAGGCTTAATGTCTGTAACTTTTCCTATATTATTACTGTATGTTCTTGATGTATTGCCTGGCAGATTCCGAAGAGTGCAATTAAAAGGTCTTCCACTGAAACTCTGGGATATCAGAGTTAGCTGGCAGGGATATTGGATTGAGCCACATGTTGATGTAGAACAGTACATGTTTGTGAAGAGACTTACATATAAGCAGCAAAATTAATAAAATTAAAAAGATAATATGATGCTGCTTTGAAAAGCAGAAAAGGGACTGATGTATTAATATTTAAACCTATTAGGAGCGTGGGTTGTGCATTATTTTTATTTTTTACGTATATATATATATATATATTATATATATATATATATATATATATAGATATATATATATAATATAGTCCACGAAACCACAAAACTTGATTGATATCAGGACTCATTTCATTTAGTTATGTGTGCTTTGGTGTTGTGCATCACTAAAGGCAACAGCAGTGCAGATGGTTTAAAGCGCTTCTTTTTATCTCTGAAGATCCAAGTTTGATTCAGGCTCAGATGAATAATTCAGACTAATCCTTTTACTCGGGAGACCCAAGTCCAAATACATAAAGAATCTTGCATTATACATCCCCACTCCCTCCTCGACACAAGTAGAACAGATTAGTCACAGCTGAACGGATGGAGGTGGGGCATCTGCTGCTTGTTTTGTCTCACTCAGACCCCTTGCTTACTAAATATCCTGGCACCCATGAAGAGATTCACACCCCCTTTATGAAAATATGTAAAAAGCTGTCCCAAAGGTACATTGGGTATCCCAAATATCATTACATTACTATAAAGTAAATGTAAAAAAAACATGATGGGTGGGCCATGTGTTTCCTTTGTTTTACTGCCCACAGTATGTTTCTGCAGCTGTCTGCCTAGACTAGAACAACATGTAATGAGATACCAGTCTTGGTAATCACCATTGCAGAAATACATTTTTTTAAGGTTAATTGAACAACAAATGCCCCACCCCCAGTTGTTCTGCATTAATTTGCTTGTCCCAGGTATGTGTGTTGGAGGTGGGTGTACAGCTATGGCCAAAGGTTTTGCATCACCTTATAGAATTAACTCATTTTGCTTCATAAAGTCGAATGAAACCTGCTGAATAATGTTATATTAACATATTGAATTACGTACCACTTTGTAGTTTTCTTTTTAATGAAAAAAAACAGACAATAAAATGAAAAATGTGACATTTCAAAATCTAACATGAAATACTGTACTACCATTATGGCTTCCGGTAGACTTTTACGCTATCATTTTGTAGCTTCTTTGATTCCATGAGAGTTAAATAAAAGACCTAAATTATGTTCATATAGTTTAAAACAAAATATGTCTCCTAAAATTCTAGGTGATGCAAAACATTTGGGCAGAGTTGTTTGTTAGTTACGGAAAAGCTGTGACCTCCTGTGGAAAACAAAGCCGATTAAATCAAGTGCTGACACCCAGCATGTTAACAGAAGGACAGTCATTCATAAAGCCCACTGCGATGTTTAAGGTAGTCTTAATGATTTTTAATACAGTGTGACCCTGACAGGTTGCTCATGAAAGGCTATTACAATGTGTAATAAATTGGCAGCTCAGCCCGTTGAACTGAATGGAAAGGCAAGGGCTGGATGCAACCTGCAAACCATACAGTTTAAAGACACACATCACCATTCAACTAAAGAGCAAGCTCTGTAGCTGAGTGGCAAGTATTATTATTAACTAATCAGCTGCTAGGAGATCTAATACAAGTTGCTGAGACTGGTCATGGCACGTTGCTTGACATTCTTGTATTTTCTAATCAAATTTGTAAAAACAGAACCTTTTATCTAAAAATAGGATGCGACAGGCTGCTAAATTGAGTAGAACTCAACTTTAAAATAAATAACTCCTTGTCGTGTTGGGAAAATGAACAGTAAGGTTGCTCTGACAGCAATGGTTTTGAGCTAAAAAAAAAAAACAACTTACAAAGCAACGGCAAATCAAGAGCTGAAAAAGCAAGGGAAACAAAAGCTGCTACTGAGAGGAAGAAGAGTTAGATACACAGGGATCCATTAGCACTCACACTTCACAGGATTCATACCTATTATAATTGAGCTTGCATTCCCATTAGCCATTACAATGTTTAGTCGATTTCATACACATCATCTCCTGTTACAGCTGCATATTCAGTGAATTGCATCAGTAAGGATGGAAATGAAAACAGTTGGAATGACGTGCATTTCTGCTGAAGCTTCATGCTCACTGTAAAGTGATGCATCAGCCTCGTGCCAGCTTGGAATGGGCTGGGTGATGGTGGGGCTTCTTTAGATAAATAAAGCACAGGCCTCCTATCTTGTATTGGTGGCACACATACATGAGTTAACTTGAACACCACATTGTGACATTAAGGGAACCTGCATTCCATACATTTCACCTCCATGGGAAAGGGGTGTCCCCTGCTCTATAGTAATGCAGCCTTGACAAATCAATATGTATCCAGCAGAAGATGTTTAACCTGCATGACTTACCACATGTGGCATGACATTATACATGAATACATTGTGGGACTGGAAGAAATCTCTGCAGCACCTTTGTGAATTTTGACTGAATGTCACTATAGAATAGCGGAATAATGAAGGTGCTTGAATTTCTGATCGAAACCGTATTCAGTAATGTGAAAAAGGGAGCAATAAATCTGCCAGACTAGGTTGAACACACCAGCTGGATCAATATAAAGTAAGTAGCTTCCAGTTATGTTTTGTTTCTCCTCCCCATACCTTTCATTGGTGTTTTCAAGTATTATTATTCAATGACTCAAAGCTGAGGTGTGTTTTTTTCATTTTCACAGCTCTGGGGCATTCGCGCTCACACATGTGCTGCTTTTCCTCTCTCTCTTTAGCGGCTGCTGACTCTGGTGCCCTGCACTGCCTGGCAGGGATTGTGTCCACATGACCAGATCTCAGTTTACTGACATATGTCATCTCCAGTCATGTTCGAGAAGCATACAGTTTCCTCACTGCTGCTGCAATATGATTTGATTTGTATGATTCTTACTAAAATGTGGGAGTCAATGGAACGTGAAGAACTGGAGTTAGATACCCCCCCCCCCCCCCCCCCCCCCCCCCCCTACCACGGCACACACACATGCACACACTCCACAGGATATTTAACAGCTTCCCAATGTATGCAATGTCATGTTTCAAATGTGATTTCCCATTCAGGAAGGTGGCATTTATTCGTGTTTATTTATATCTTATTAATTGACTATGACATTCATAGCAGCCTGTTTGGATCTTTGGATGGTAACATGGATTCTCATTTGTTTGGATCTTTGGATGACAACATGGATTCTCATCTTCTGAACAGACCACAGGATACAGTGAGGTAGCTATTCAGTATATCTGAAACCTGTACCTATTCTGAGCTAATGAATTCCTTCCTGGCAAGCTGAAAAAAAAGACATGTTGCTGTTCACCTGGGCTGTTCAGATGACTGCAAAGAAATGTTTTGTTTCGTATTCTCTATAAATACCTCCATCTCTTGTATCTTACCCTGCCATCCCCAAAAAACGAAAGGCCTGAATCAGGAGAGTTTGGGTGAGGTATCGTTTCCAGCCTGTCAGTGGCTACCACAGCCTTGATTTCAACATGGAATGTATTTTTAGTAAGTAGGGATGTGCTGACACTCGTACTCGGATTTGCCTTTCAGAAGCATTTATATAAATCCATTCATTAATGTGTTGATTTCAAAGGTAACACTTTATATTAAGGTGCTACTTATTAATGCTTTATAAATATATCATATATGCTTAATAACTCTGTTATGGAGTGTTAATAAATCGTTATATATGGTTTATAACCATGCAATTGCCACAGAATTACAGTTTTTAGCCACCTATTGTACTTTGTGATGTTTAAATGTAATTCCGTCTATGGCTATTGCATGGTTATAAACCATCTGTACTGCTTTATTAACACTATATAACATAGTTATTAAGCATATATTATACTGTGGCAGAACAGGGCTCTGCCCTTGGAAATACTGGCAGGGATGGAGTTAAATTTTCCTCCCTGCCCAGGTTGATTGTCCCAGGTGGGAGCAATCATCTAATGTAATTTATCAATTATCATTTAGCCACCTGGCATAAAAGGAGGCCTCAGCCTCCCAGTAGGGAGGATGGAGCTGAGGAAGCAGGTTGGTGTTTGTGGTTGTGTGTGATTTTTTTGAATTTTGCTAAAACCAGTGAAGGCATTGCCCAGCCTGGAAACCTTTATTTTTGTGAGTTTTGTTTTTGCTTTATTTGTGTTTGAGTATCTGTTATTTTGCCCTGGTGCATGTTTATTTTTGTTTATTTATAATGAAATTAGTATTTTTTTGAAAACTGCAGACTGTCTCTGGGCATCTATTCACTTGCCAGCCTGCCACATATACATTTATAAAACATTAATAAGCCTTAATATAAAGTGTTACCTTGATGGTTTTAAAAGCCAACTGGAAGAGAATTTTCCTCTCATCTAAGGGGCTGACATTTGTATTCCCTTACCGAGGCCGTAAGCTGTGCATGATGGCTCTTCTCCTAAGTGATTTTGAGTTTATCCCCAAGCAATGACGTCTAGCTTTTTTAATACTTCAAAATACATGCATTTATCAAAATGCCATCCAGGTGCAAAGGTGACGTATTCTGCAGCGATCCAGTAACCATGTGTAGCAGAGTGCAGTAGGGGGGCGTGAACCAGCAAGCACACACACTGCGATCGAGCGTCTTAACCACTTTGATAAGAGCTGGGCTCGCCTACATTCCTCGTTATAGATTTTAACCTCATCTCACTCGATCCATGACAGCAATGCATCATACTACACTTGCAGTTCTAGGAAATTCAGACATTGAGCTGGTGGGTAAGAGAAGTATTGCTGACATGCGGGTTATTGCCCAGCTGAGAGGCTGTCTGTAAAGTGATGTTAACCCGTTGAATCTTGGTTTTGTAGTTCTGAGAGGAGTCGGTTGTCAGAGCTACTTTGCTGTTATTTAAATGCTGTTATCACTTGACAGAATGCTTCTGTGGGCTGCCGAATATCCTGCTGTTTTTGTTAATTCCTCCTTCCTTCTAGGAGATCTCATTCCCCAGAAACCTCCCCTCCTTGTTTCATGCATGTTCTGGGAAATGATTCCGGGTCAGACCTTTATATGGAATGCAGACAGATCACGTTATATCAATAAATGGTGCATGATTAAAAGATTAACCCAGTGACACAAATGTTATAAACATGCAGCAGAATCTTTGAAACTGTGTAATGTGTATAGATTGAGTACATTTTCACTTATATTTATCAATTATTAGTAATTCTGGGTTCTGTTGCTCCAATATTGAGTTATCAGAATGTTTCAAATCAAATCAAACTTTATTTATATAGCGCCTTTCATGGCAGAACCATCTCAAGACACTTAACAGAAAACAAAAGTTCAAAACCTAAACAATAAAACTGCAAAATCCATAAAAACAGTAATACAATTCTAGCACATAAAAAAATAAAAAGAGTAATACAACTCTAGTACATAAAAAAAATAAAAAGAGTAAACAGCAAAACAGTAAAATAAACATGACAGATTAAAATGGAAACGTCAGATCATAAAAATAGGTTATCAATCTTGACTTAAAAATTGCAATGGTTGAGGCCTGTTTTATAGAGCCAGGGAAACTGTTCCACAGCACAGGGGCCCTACAACTGAACCCTCTATCTGTACAGAGCCAGGGAGAGCATTCCACAGTACAGGGGCCCTACAACTGAACCCTCTATCTCTTATAGAGCCAGGGAGAGCGTTCCACAGCACAGGGGCCCTACAACTGAACCATCTATATCTTATAGAGCCAGGGAGAGCATTCCACAGCACAGGGGCCCTACAACTGACCCCTCTATTTCTTATAGAGCCAGGGAGAGCGTTCCACGGCACAGGGGCCCTACAACTGAACCCTCTATCTCTTATACAGCCATGAAAAGCGTTCCACAGTACAGGGGCCCTACAGCTGAACTGAACCCTCTATCTCTTATAGAGCCAGGGAGAGCGTTCCAAGGCACAGGGGCCCTACAACTAAACCCTCTATCTCTTATAGAGCCAGGGAGAGTGTTCCACAGTACAGGGGCTCTGCAACTGAACCCTCTATCTCTTATAGAGCCAGGGAGAGCATTCCACAGTACAGGGGCCCTACAACTGAACCCTCTATCTCTTATAGAGCCAGGGAGAGTGTTCCACAGTACAGGGGCTCTGCAACTGAACCCTCTATCTCTTATAGAGCCAGGGAGAGCGTTCCACAGCACAGGGGCCCTACAACTGACCCCTCTATCTCTTATAGAGCCAGGAAGAGCATTCCACAGAACAGGGGCTCTGCAACTGAACCCTCTATCTCTTATAGAGCCAGGGAGAGTGTTCCAAGGCACATGGGCCCTACAACTGAACCCTCTATCTCTTATAGAGCCAGGGAGAGTGTTCCACAGTACAGGGGCTCTGCAACTGAACCCTCTATCTCTTATAGAGCCAGGAAGAGCATTCCACAGAACAGGGGCTCTGCAACTGAACCCTCTATCTCTTATAGAGCCAGGGAGAGCATTCCAAGGCACAGGGGCCCAACAACTGAACCCTCTATCTCTTATAGTCAGGGAGAGCGTTCCACAGTACACGGGCTCTGCAACTGAACCCTCTATCTCTTATAGAGCCAGGGAGAGCGTTCCACACTACAGGGGCCCTACAACTGAACTGAACCCTCTATCTCTTATAGAGCCAGGGAGAGCGTTCCACAGTACAGGGGCTCTGCAACTGAACCCTCTATCTCTTATAGAGTCAGGGAGAGCATTCCACAGCACGGGGGACCTACAAATGAACCCTCTATCTCTTATAGAGCCAGGGAAAGCGTTCCACTGCACAGGGGCCACCTCAATAAATCAAACTTTATTTATATAGCGCCTTTCATGGCAGAACCATCTAAAGACACTTAACAGAAAACAAAAGTTCAAAACCTAAACAATAAAACTGCAAAAACCATAAAAACAGTAATACAATTCTAGTACATAAAAAATAAAAAGAGTAATACAACTCTAGTACATAAAAAAATAAAAAGAGTAAACAGCAAAACAGTAAAATAAACATGACAGATTAAAATGGAAACGTCAGATCATAAAAATAGGTTATCAATCTTGACTTAAAAGTTGCAATGGTTGAGGCCTGTCTTATAGAGCCAGGGAAACTGTTCCACAGCACAGGGGCCCTACAACTAAACCCTCTATCTGTACAGAGCCAGGGAGAGCATTCCACAGTACAGGGGCCCTACAACTGACCCCTCTATCTCTTATAGAGCCAGGAAGAGCGTTCCACAGTACAGGGGCCCTACAACTGAACCCTCTATCTCTTATAGAGCCAGGAAGAGCGTTCCACAGTACAGGGGCCCTACAACTGAGCCCTCTATCTCTTATAGAGCCAGGGAGAGTGTTCCACAGCACAGGGGCCCTACAACTGAACCCTCTATCTCTTATAGAGCCAGGGAGAGCATTCCACAGCACAGGGGCCCTACAACTGACCCCTCTATCTCTTATAGAGCCAGGAAGAGCATTCCACAGTACACGGGCTCTGCAACTGAACCCTCTATCTCTTATAGAGCCAGGAAGAGCATTCCACAGTACACGGGCTCTGCAACTGAACCCTCTATCTCTTATAGAGCCAGGAAGAGCATTCCACAGCACAGGGGCCCTACAACCTCCTGGGATCGGAGAGGCCGCCCAGGAATATAAAGGACTAAAAGATCCCTTAACCCTTAGCAGTCCATTTATTCAGCCCTTTTCAGGCACGTCAGGTCTAAAACAGGTTTAAAAGGCCAGCATGGCAAAAGGACATCAGTACTGTAGTACTGTTTACATCACTTTCTCTTTCCTACTTTCACCTGAAGAAGAGACCTTTGAGGTCTTGAAAGCTTGTGAATAATTATTATTTAGTTAGTCCAATAAAAGGTATTACTTCTCCTTCTCTTTGTCTTTGTTCTTATTAAAACCCTGGCCGCCGCATTTTGTATAAGCTGCAATCGGTAAAACACAGCTTGGGATACCTGAAAATAGGGCATTGCAATATTCAAGCCTAGATGATACAAAGGCATGCATCAATCTCTCAGCATCCTGCAGTGAAAGAAAGCACCTTACTTTAGCAATATTTCTAAGGTGAAAAAATGACACTTTGGTAACATTCCCAATATGCGGTTTGAATGAAAGATCTGGTTCAAAAATACACCTGTTCCTGAATTCAGCTTCTGGCGAGTGAGGGAAGCTTTCCACTGGAAAAACATGGATTTGTTTAGTGGACTGTGATCCCAAAAACATTACCTCTGTTTTATCTGAATTTAACAGTAAAAACTTTTCCAACATCCATAGCTTAATATCAGCAAGGCAGGTAGTCAGGATATTTTAAGATAAAGTATCACCCAGTTTTAGATACAAATATATTTGAGTATCACCAGCATAACAATGAAAATTGACCTCATGTAACTTCAGAGAGGAAGAACAGAACCCTGGGGGACTCCACATGTAACTTCAGAGAGAAAGACCAGAACCCTGGGGGACTCCACATGTAACTTCAGAGAGAAAGAACAGAACCCTGGGGGACTCCACATGTAACTTAAACGAGGCAGTTTTCCCAGCGACAGCGAGTGGGAGAAGTACAGGCGTGGAAAAGTACAGAGCAGTTTAGAAGCAGAAAGGTGAAATTGCATATTTAATTGCTTTAATCAGAAAACAGAGGACATTGGGGAAACACAGCAGCAGCTCAAAGTCAAACAGCCGTGTATGTTTTTCTGATAACAAACAAGCTGAAACTCGGAGCAGCTGATTCAAATTCAGCGCCGTTCTGAGACACGGGCGAGGGGAGGCGCCAACAGCACAACAGAACAACACAGTTAAAAGAGGCAGTCTTCCCAGCGACAGCGAGTGGAAGCGACAGCAAGTGGGAGAAGTACAGGCGTGGAAAAGTACAGAGCAGATTAGAAGCAGTTTGAAAGCAGGTTTTCGGTTGCAGAAGAAACTAAACTTAAAAAAAAACCTCAACATGGTCTTCAAGCCAGTAATCTGTGACACCTGCTTCATGTGGGAAATCCGAGAAAACCCAGCGGAGCTAAACCAAGTGTGCGTAAAGTGCCGCGCGATCCAGGATTTGCATAAACTAGTAAGTATGCTAGAAATGGAGCTGGAAGAAGTGAGACAGCAACAGGATCTTGAGGAACTGGCACACCCACAATTCATGGAAGCCTGCATCACCCCTAACAGACTGAAAGCCACCAGGGAGATAGAAGGTCAGAACAGCTGGGTTCAGGTAGGCAGAAGCAGGGAAAAAAAGAAACTTTGTCAAACACAACCACCAGAAATCAAAACAACCAACAGATTTGAGTCACTTCAGAATTTTGATGAGCAGAACCAACAACAAGAGAATGAAAGGAGCAACATCCAGGATCCCATTGACAGTGGTGACCAGACAGCAAAAAGAAGGGAGGTCATGATTGTTGGGGACTCCATATTGAGAAACACAGCAAGTTCAATTCGCAGTTTGGACCCCCTTACTACAACAGTGTGCTGCCTTCCAGGAGCCTCGGTCAAGCACATCAGTGAGAATGTGAACAGGCTCCTAGAACGAACAAGAGATGACCCGGTAGTAGTCGTCCACATCGGTACAAACAACATTGGAAGAGACAGACCAAAATCCCTGCAAAACAAATTCAGAGAGCTAGGAAGGAAATTAAAAGAGAAAACCAAAACTGTGGTATTTTCTGGTATACTACCGGCACCTTGCAAAGGACCATATGGACAGCTGGAAATAATTAATCAAAACGCATGGCTGAAGACGTGGTGCACATGGGAAGGCTTCACCTATCTTGATCATTGGACCACATTCTACAACGAGGACTATCTGTATAGACGGGATGGACTGCATTTAAATAACAAGGGAACCAGTCTACTCGGAGAAAAGATCCTCGAGCAGGTTCAGAAGCATTTAAACTAGAAAGGAAGGGGGGAGAAATCAACAAAAAAACAGAAGGGAGACCGCATCAAAACAAGAACAACAACTCAGGTAAGACAACCATTAAATGTATTTATCTAAATGCTAGAAGTATCAGAAACAAAATTCTAGAACTTGAAGCTACTGCACTAACAGGTAACTATGATGTGATAGGTGTTACAGAAACTTGGTTGTCTGAGAGTGATGGGGACGAATATAATATTTGTGGGTATACACTGTATAGGAAAGACAGGCAGGACAGAAGAGGAGGAGGGGTAGCGCTATACATAAGAAACAGTCTTGAAGCCCAGGTGTTAAACCTGGACAAAGAAAATAAAACCGAATCAATATGGGTCAGAATAACGGACAAAAATTCAAAGGGCATAATAATAGGAGCATGCTATAGACCGCCAGATTCAGACGGTGAGCACAATAATCTGTTATACAATGACATTAGAAATGCGTGTAGCAAAGGAGAAGCCATACTAATGGGGGATTTCAACTTCCCCCAAATAAAATGGGAAAACCCGGTGGGTAGCACGAAGGATGAAATAGAAATGGTGGAAATGACAAATGACTGCTTCCTAACACAATTTGTCAAGGCACCGACTAGAGGGGAGGCATGCCTTGATTTAGTCTTTTCAAATAACGAAGATAGAATAACTAAAACAGAGGTCAGAGAACCACTGACAAACTCAGACCACAACATGGTCTCATTTGAAGTGTTTTTTAAATCCCCAAAAGTAATGACTAAAGCTAAGGTTTACAATTTTAGAAAAGCAAACTATGAAGGTATGAAACAGAGACTAACAGAAGTAGATTGGAGTAAAATAGAGAAAACACCCACAGAAGAAGGATGGTTGTTCTTCAAAAATGTAGTACTAGAGGCGCAAAACAATTATATCCCTAAAGTAGACAAATCTAAATGTAAAACTAAATTGCCAAAATGGTTTAATAGATCAATTAAAAAAAATATTCAGCGAAAAAAGGCACTTTACAGAGCATTAAAAAAGGACCAAAAAGAAAGTACACAGAAAGAGTACACGGAACTGCAAACGCAAGTCAAAAAGGAAGTTAGAAAGGCCAAGAGAGAAATAGAAATGAACATTGCTAAGGGAGCTAAAACCAATTCCAAAATGTTTTTCCAATATTACAACAGCAAGAGAACATTCAAAGAGGAGATTAAATGTTCAGAGATACAAATGGCAAAATCGTAGATGAAGAAAAAAAATAGCAAATATATTAAATGATTACTTTTCACAAGTTTTTACAAAGGAAGATACTGACAACATGCCCCACATGTCATCCAGTTCCTATCCAGTTTTAAATAACTTTAGCATAACTGAGGCAGAAGTGTTAAAGGGACTAGGAGCTCTTAAAATAAACAAATCCCCTGGGCCAGATGAGATCCTCCCAGTAGTACTCAAAGAAATGAAAGAAGTAATTTACAAACCGCTAACCAAGATCATGCAGCAGTCTCTTGACACAGGGGTGGTACCGACAGACTGGAAAATTGCAAAAGTAATACCGATCCACAAAAAGGGAAACAAAACTGAACCAGGTAACTACAGACCAGTAAGCCTGACTTCTATTATATGCAAACTTATGGAAACTATAATAAGATCCAAAATGGAAAATTACCTATATGGTAACAGGGTCCTGGGAGACAGTCAACATGGTTTTAGGAAAGGGAGATCGTGTCTAACTAACTTGCTTGATTTTTTTTGAGGATGCAACATCGATAATGGATAATTGCAAAGCATATGACATGGTTTATTTAGATTTCCAGAAAGCTTTTGACAAAGTCCCGCACAAAAGATTAATTCTCAAACTGAACGCAGTTGGGATTCAAGGAAACACATGTACATGGATTAGGGAGTGGTTAACATGTAGAAAACAGAAAGTACTGATTAGAGGAAAACCTCAGAATGGAGTGTGGTAACCAGCGGTGTATCACAGGGATCAGTATTAGGTCCTCTGCTATTCCTAATCTACATTAATGATTTAGATTCTGGTATAGTAAGCAAACTTGTTAAATTTGCAGACGACACAAAAATAGGAGGAGTGGCAAACACTGTTGCAGCAGCAAAGGTCATTCAAAATGATCTAGACAAGATTCAGAACTGGGCAGACACATGGCAAATGACATTTAATAGAGAAAAGTGTAAGGTACTGCACGCAGGAAATAAAAATGTACATTATAAATATCATATGGGAGATACTGAAATTGGAGAAGGAATCTATGAAAAAGACCTAAGAGTTTTTGTTGACTCAGAAATGTCTTCATCTAGACAATGTGGGGAAGCTATAAAAAAGGCTAACAAGATGCTCGGATACATTGTGAAAAGTGTTGAATTTAAATCAAGGGAAGTAATGTTAAAACTGTACAATGCACTAGTAAGACCTCATCTTGAATATTGTGTGCAGTTCTGGTCACCTCGCTATAAAAAAGATATTGCTGCTCTAGAAAGAGTCAAAGAAGAGCGACCAGAATTATTCAGTGCTTAAAAGGCATGTCATATGCAGAGAGGCTAAAAGAATTGAATCTGTTCAGTCTTGAACAAAGAAGACTACGTGGCGACCTAATTCAAGCATTCAAAATTCTAAAAGGTATTGACAGTGTCGACCCAAGGGACTTTTTCAGCCTGAAAAAAGAAACATGGACCAGGGGTCACAAATGGAGATTAGACAAAGGGGCATTCAGAACAGAAAATAGGAGGCACTTTTTTACACAGAGAATTGTGAGGGTCTGGAATCAACTCCCCAGTAATGTTGTTGAAGCTGACACCCTGGGATCCTTCAAGAAGCTGCTTGATGAGATTTGGGGATCAATAAGCTACTAACAACCAAACGAGCAAGATGGGCCGAATAGCCTCCTCTCGTTTGTAAACTTTCTTATGTTCTTAACTTCAGAGAGAAAGAACAGAACCCTGGGGGACTCCACATGTAACTTCAAAGAGAAAGAACAGAACCCTGGGGGACTCCACATGTAACTTCAGACAGAAAGAACAGAACCCTGGGGGACTCCACATGTAACTTCAGAGAGAAAGACCAGAACCCTGGGGGACTCCACATGTAACTTCAAAGAGAAAGACCAGAACCCTGGGGGACTCAACATGTAACTTCAGAGAAAAAGACCAGAACCCTGGGGGACTCCACATGTAACTTCAGAGAGAAAGACCAGAACCCTGGGGGACTCAACATGTAACTTCAGAGAGAAAGACCAGAACCCTGGGGGACTCCACATGTAACTTCAGAGAGAAAGACCAGAACCCTGGGGGACTCAACATGTAACTTCAGAGAGAAAGACCAGAACCCTGGGGGACTCCACATGTAACTTCAGAGAGAAAATGCTGCACTTAGATCTAAAAGAATAAGCTTATTATGAGCCCATATCTGACGACAAGAGCACATAATTAGATAATAATTATGAGCAGTTCCATACTGTGGCCAGGGCTGAAACCTCTCTGAAATTTCTTATAAATATCATGCACTGCTAGGAAGGTATTACCTTGGTCAGCTGCCACTCTCTAAAACGATAGACAGAAAGCGGAGATTAGAAATAGGCCTAAAGTCGTTAAGGCTTTTGGGATCAAGAGTAGGTTTTTTAAGCTATGGTTGTACTACAGCAACCTTGAAGGACTTGGGAACAGTACCAGATGAAAGCGAGCTATTAATAATAATTAAATATTATTAATCCTAGAAAAAACGTTTTTAAGCAGTTTAGTAGGAATAGGGTCTAAAGCGCATGTAGTGGATTTTGTCTTACTAAGTCAATTAAATCCAGAGAAGTAGTTTTGTCAATGTTGTAGGATGGCTTGTTTAAATTGTCTGTACTATTAGATAGCTGCTTTCTTATATCAAAGATTTTTTTTATTAAAGTGGTTCACAAAATCATTACTCTTTGCTGGCGACTGTGCCCCCAAGGAGGCCTCCTTTTGCTGGTTTGTTAATTTAGCTATTGCTTTAAAAATAAATCGAGGATTATCTTTCTTTGAGTAATAAGCTGATCTAGCTGAAGACAGAGCGGCCTTACATTTCCAGATTTTCAAAAGGGGGTTCATTTTCGGTGGATCCTTCGTTTTTCCGCCAGCCAATCACATTTCATGCAGAATTTTCTGTGGTTCTAAATGAATAAGTAATGAGCATTTAAGAGGTTTTATTTACCAAAATAATACTTCTGGTTCAATTGTGTTAGCAAATGCTACATAAACACAATCAAAAATGCAAAATGCAAACACAAGGGCACATTTTTATTTCCATTCAGTCTTTCCAATTGCTTTCCTCAGCTTTAGAAAATACTCAATTAGTAGGAAAAACAGGGGTGCAGAAAAAAATATAGAATTTGGAACTGGAAAGTGAAAATTGTAATGTCACATACAGGATGCTGAGAGATTGATGCTTGCCTTTGTATCATCTAGGCTTGATTATTGCAAAGCCCTGTTTTCAGGTATCCCAAGCTATGTTTTACTGATTGCAGCTTGTACAAAATGCTGCAGCCAGGATTTTAATAAGTTCAAATTTGAACAGATTTCCCCTGTGCTAGCAGCCCTATATTGGCTTAGGGTTAACCTATAAAGCCCTGAATGGTTTGGTCCCATCATACTTACAACTGCATTGCCACAGTTTCTACATTTTCTTTAAATTATGAAATTAATAAGTCGAAACCCGGGTAGAACGCGGGTAGCATCAGGTAATTTAGAACTTGTGTTTTACCCGGGTTTCGGGTACCCATGCCAACTTCTAATATGGAGAAGATAGGTGGAGGCTGGCAGAGTTTAAATGTCAGTTGTCAGATGACTTCAATAGAAAGAGGAAGTCTGTTCAATGCCACGCACTTAGAAGCTATCCAGGTGAGATCAAAGCAAGGTCAGAAACAGGTAAAGGCAGATCTAGAGCAAAATCGTGGTAAATCAATATTTGAGCTAGAGAGCCCAAAACCACTTTGAATAATTGAAATGTCAAAAAGTAAGTAGCAGATAAACAAAAACAAACAACCTTTCCAGATATATGCTCTTTCCTTTTACTCAACATAAGCTACCAAGCTTTGAAAACAGGCCCATAGCATCTTTAGATCTGGGTTTCTCACTAAAGCTCTATTGATTCATCTCGCCTCTGGGAGTGAAATGCCTTTAGTGTGAGATTCTCATTCATGTTACAATGGAGATTCCTACCTGAGGACATAAACACACATGGGTTCTATACAGATGACTTCCCATAACAGAGCTACTAAGTTGGACTTCCAACAGCTATATGAAAGTTAGAATCTCACAGAGTATAAATCCTGTCATGCTGCAGATTTAAATAAATAAACAGAAAACTCAATGTTTCTACTGTGTGTTAAGTGGCCATTGAATGGCAAGCTTAAAAAAAAACAATTGACCTTTTCAGTATTTGTATTTTCTTCTCATTTGATTTATTTGAAGCTATTTAATTGTTTAAAATAGCAGTAAAGGCCTGATTAGAGGGCTTTACCTTGGAGGTTGACCTCTTCTGTACCAGACAATAACACCCGCTAATAGGGGTTCTACCACTTAAATAAATAAGTGACATAAAACTGAATAAAATTAAATAAAAGATCTTCCTTCTACAATGAATCATTAAAGTCCATTCTATGATTGAAGCAATTAGGAGTTATGGGCTGGGACAGTGATGGGCTCATATGAATCCGAGCATTTCAGAGCACAAAAATTATATAATAACAATAAAAAATAAAATAAAAGTAACAGCACAATTTACACTTCATCACAAAAAGACCATTCAGACTCTAATGTATTGCAAGCACTGCAGCCAGCACCGCTCCCCTACCATTTCAGAATGATGAACCCTTATTGCAGAACGGCTTTGTCTGTTTGACTTCATTTTTATTTGTTTTCAGCATGTCGTGGCTTACACTCATTGAGCTGTACAGGACAGATTGCACTGTTAGGGTCTTAAATGGATCCAGCCTGAGAAGTCTCAACTGCTTGCGAAAGCTAGATGATAGAGTGTGAAAAGCTTCTCTAGAATACTAAGACTTTGAATTATCGATGCTTCCTGATGGGTTTTAGAGGCAGGGAAATACAGTAGCTATCTGCACCAGAGAAACCTTGATGGGTCAACACTTTTATGACAGAATAGAAATTCAGAGTCTTAAGTTCTTTGAAAATATAAAACAGAAAAGCGATCATAAATTACAACACTCACTAAAGATAAAACGCACAATAGCAGATGAAAGCAGAGGATGGGTATTGTACCACGAGGGAGAACTAAAACATATTGATTTGCATTTTTTGTTTGTATTGAATGTTTTGGTGAACTGCTCAAATTCCCTTCAATTCCATAGCTTCCCTTTAATCTCTCTCTCTCTCTCTCTCTCTCTCTCTCTCTCTCTCTCTCTCTCTCTCTCTCTCTCTGTTTTGTTTTTTAGTTTTTCTGCTGCAGTCTTCTTTTCCTTTCCTTTATCTTGTCTACTGCATAATGGTTAAGCTATTGTTAAGATATTGTTAAGCTATTCCCTGCCAAGCACAGCAATTCACAACATACAGTATGTGTCAATTTTCCTAATGACTGACCAGTAAGATACGTTGACCCTGTTGGGCTGAAATGACCAAGGCAGTAAAGCAGTAACATACTTTTTTTAACTTGGTATGCAGCAGCACCACTTTTATTAAGAGAGAATACATGTGTGCTATAAGCTGTGATTCTTTTAAAACTGCACATTTGAGACCTATATCGTGCTTAATAGAAATACATAACACTTACTGATATAATGAATCTAAACAGTGACAGAACTACATACTG
This sequence comes from Polyodon spathula, assembly GCF_017654505.1. NCBI lineage: Eukaryota > Metazoa > Chordata > Actinopteri > Acipenseriformes > Polyodontidae > Polyodon > Polyodon spathula. The sequence goes on from NC_054534.1 coordinate 1,595,068, forward strand.
TCGTGAAAGAGCAATGTGGTATGTTATATAAACCAGTATATTCCTCTTCTTGTTTAGAATCACTTTGTATAATTACCATTTTTTGTCAGTCATTAAAAACTCTTTTTAAAACTCAGCATATTCGTGGCCTCAATAGATCTCTCTAGGTACAGTGGGCGCACTAGAGTTTAACCATTAACGTGTCCCTCTGTAACACCTGGCCCTGAGTGAATGTAAGAAATACATCAGTAGAAAACACCTGTGGGCCTCAATGGAACTTTCAAACTTTGCTAAAGAGAATTGCAAACCATCGACGAAACACTGCAAGCGAGTCTCTTAACCACAATGCAAACCAGCCGGGCCCATCCGCATTAGTGGTTATAGAGCTATTAGCCTCATCTCATCTCACAGACAGGGGACAGCCTCAGACAACACTGCCCATTACACTAATGTTTCCATCCTTTGTTGTGATTCAGGGGAGGGAGTGCCAAGACTGGCGATGAAGAAGGTAAAATGTCTGCTGCAGTACAATTGGCTATTGGGCCATGACTTCAAAAGTAGGCGCCGATTTGGGAACACTAAGCAACGAATATTGTCCCACACCAGACTTATGTGGACAGCCACATTCATCCACGTCTTTGAGAAAATGTTCAGTTCTGTCTGCAGCCAACAGGGCTTGAATTTCAGTGTGGCATTGCGGCAATCACACATTTTCCAAGTTGCTCCCGCATAGCTGCAACTTTCAGTGCAGGAAAATACTGCAGAGATATTTTAACCCTTTGCAGTCCTATGTCGGACAAGGATCAACATTACAATTTTCCCTTTCCAGTCCTATGTCGGACCCTGTCCGACATCATCAAAGAGACGTAGGAAAAAGCCGAGAAAATCTTTCAATGGCCGAATGAGACTGATAGCAGCCAAATGAAACTGAAAAAATCTCTGTAATTCCCCATGCATTACTAAGATAACACAGACATAACAAAGGAGGTAGCTGCTTCTGCATCCAGCGCTCAAAGAATATCCCAGACATTTACAGAGCTTTTATTTGATGATAATGATTTGGATTGCATTATTGACGAGTTTGGTGATAAAACGAATGTAAAATAAACAGCGCGTGTGAAAATAAATTGGACCTGATTACCTGATAATTCTCATCTCTACCACATGTATTATGCCTGATCCTGTTGCAACTTACATAATATGAAAGGAAATTTTGTGATGTGTTACATACATGCAGTACAAACTATCCAGTAAAACTTAAAACAGTGAAAGAGTGCAAGAGTTAAAAAAGGAGATGGAGCGCTGGTTAAAAAGAAAAGCACCTTTTTCTTCTGCTGCAGCAAAAACTTCACGTCAGGCAATGGCAAAAGCAATGGAGAGTGCTCTGTATCACAGTGATGAACAGCTGTTAGGTCTCCTGAGAGCAGTTTATTTTAAAGCAACACCAGTGTGAATGATGATGCAGTGAAATATATATAATATATATATATATATATATATATATATATATATATATATATATATATATATATATATATATATATATATATATATTTTTTATACGTTTTACATGGAAAATAAAACGATATGGTGGTGTGGTTTACTTTAGCCCTGGACCAAGAAGTGTGGACCAGCCTTGGTACTAACCTCACGTGGCTCAGTGTCTAGCTCCACATTACCGCTGCACAAAAGGACACAAAAAATTATATATCGTTATTGTCATTGTGTCATTGTAATTGAATATCTTGCTACAAGCGTCTTTTAAAGCTGTAATAACCAAGGCTTTAAAATATATATGACATCAGAAATACATGTAGCAGAGGAGAAGCCATACTAATGGGGGATTTCAACTTCCCCCATATAAAATGGGAAAACCCGGTGGGGAGCACGACAGACAAAATTGAAATGATGGAAATGACAAATGACTGCTTCCTAACGCAATTTGTCAAGGCACCAACTAGAGGGGAGGCATGGCTTGATTTAGTCTTTTCAAATAACGAAGACAGAATAACTAAAACAGAGGTCAGAGAACCATTGGCAAACTCAGACCACAACATGGTCTCATTTGAAGTGATTTTTAAAACCCAAAAAGTAATGACTAAAGCTAAGGTTTACAATTTTAGAAAAGCAAACTATGAAGGGATGAAACAGAGACTAACAGAAGTAGATTGGAGTAAAATAGAGAAAACATACACAGAAAAAAGATGGCTGTTTTTTTTTTTTTTTTAAATTAGTACTAGAGGCACAAAACAATTATTCCCAAAAGTAGAGAAATCAAAATATAAAACTAAATGGAAAAAATGGTTTAATAGATAAATTAAAAAAAAATATATATTGATATATATTTATAAATTAATATATATATAGATTTTTCTTTATTATATATATATATATATATATATATATATATATATATATATATATATGTATATATATATATATATATATCAGAGAAGGAAGGCACTTTACAAAGAGTTTAAAAGGGACCAAAAACAAAGTACACAGAAAGAGTACTTGGAACAGCAAAGTCAAAAAGGAAGTTAGAAAGGCCAAGAGAGTGATAAAAATGAACATTGCTAAGGGAGCTAAAACCAACTCCAAAATGTTTATAACAGAAAGAGAACATTCAAAGAGGGGGTTAAATGTCTAGAGATACAAATGGCAAAATCATAGATGAAGAAAAAAATAGCAAATATATTAAATGATTACTTTGCACAAGTTTTTACAAAGAAGGACATAGACAACATGACCCACATGTCAACCTGTTCCTAACTATAACCGAGGCAGAAGTTTTAAACCACTAATCATGCAACAGTCTCTTGAGACAGGGGTTGAAGAAGACTGGAGAATTGCAAACGTAATACCAATCCACAAAAAGGGAAACAAAACCGAACCAGGTAACTACAGACCAATAAGCCTGACTTTTAATATATGTAAACTTATGGAAACTATAATAAGATCCAAAATGGAAAATTACCTATATGGTAACAGTATCCTAGGGGACAGTCAGCATGGTTTTAGGAAAGTGAGATTGTGTCTAACTAGCCTGCTTGATTTTTTTGAGGATGCAATATCGATAATGGATAATTGCAAAGTGAACAACATGGTTTATTTAGATTTTGGGCAGGCTCTGGATGCGGGGGAGCAGAGGGAAGGTACACTTAATTTATTGGTGGTGTAGGAGCAGTAGGGGGCAAGAGGGGGTGTAGGGAGAAATGATGGTCTGGAGAAAGGAGGAAGCAGAAAGGTCAAGACAGTGATAGGCGAGGACAAGAGTTTTGAATTGGATGCGAACAGCGATATGGAGCCAGTGGAGGGAGCAGAGCAGTGGTGTAGTAATGGAGAAATGAGGAAGGGAAAAGACAAGGCGAGCAGAAGAGTTTTTGGATGAGCTGTAGCAGATGGGTGGCAGGGAGGCCGGCCAGGAGGAGTTGCAGTAGTTACAGTTACAGGACAGTACCAGGGCCTGAACTGGAGTAGTCGGTGAGGAAGGGTCGAATTCTGCATATGTTGCTGAGGAAGAAGAGACAGGAGAGTGTCAGAGTAGACATGTGCTGCGAGTAAGAGAGGGAGGGGTTGAGGGTGAGGTTCTTGGTGGAGGAGGGACAGAGGCTTGTGGATTCAAGAGGTAGAGATGCATCTGAATTAAAAAAAGATCTGCTTCCCCTTTAAGGTTATTCATTGAGTTATCTAGGGGAAACATGTTAGAAGTGCAGAAATCTCTGTGTTTTTTTATCTACTTGATGTTTTGCATTTTGAAACTTTTAAGCGATTTTCATTCTTTGTAGCCTGGAGCAAAGGAAAAGAAAAGCAAGCCTCTTAGTGATCTGCCTAATAGTCCAGAAAACATATCTCCCATACCACCGCTTGCATTGTAAATAATTCACACACTCCGGATCACACTGGGAAAACCAGCTGCATGCCAAGGATTGCAATCTAGGCTCATGCACAGTCCATAAACCCAATGAAGACATTAGAAAAGCTATCAGGAGCGTGGGACAGTTGAGAGCACTGTGTCCATCACCAGACAGAGAGAGAGGAGCAGCACCGTGGGCATGATTGCTAAGAGCGTGTCAGCGATGAGCCGGGAGGGAGCCTTCTGAACGCAGTCAGACTGCGCTCACAGTGAAGGGCTAACATCAAGGATGGGAATCCATGAGCACGCAAGGATGATTGTGTCAGAGTGTGCATTGTACTGCTCTGGAATTCCGCCACCCTGTGGTACTTGGCATTCACTGATGCGTCGGCATGCGTCCCGTTACTCAATCCTAGTACTGTTTGTGTAAAATGCCATTAATCATCTTCATGACTCCGACCGTGCTACAGTTTCACCAGTGAGGAATTAATCCTTTAAGGGCCGTGATCGTGTACTGAAGTGTCATTCTGGCCCACGATCAGGTAAACATGATAAAAAACGCACTTCATTTATTTGACTTACTGGGCCACCATACTTTGAAGTACAGCTTGTTAACGCTTATCATTAATAGAAGAGGGACTGACTTTCACTGCGTGCTTGTTTGTGGTTTTCGCGAGACGGGCATTTCATTTTTGAATGGTTGAGACAACTTACAGCAGCACACAGAAATAGAACATGACAGGAACTTGTTTTAAAATTATTCTGTCTCATAACATATATATGTTTTTACAATATTTATACAGTAACAAGTAGATAGAAGCAGATCATTTTTCAAGTACTATATTTAGCAGGCACGTTTATTTTTCCTTATTACGAATAATAATGGAATTAACTATTATTTTATTTATAAATATTTATTTTGAGAAAATAATTTAGAGTTTTGTCCATTGCTTATAAAGACCCTGAGAATAAATGTTTATTATGGCATTGTAATCACAGGTGAAACAATGTCTTGTAATTTCCCAAACATCAATATGTTTCAACAACACTTTCAGGAAGTATTGCAAGGTCCCTCACGTATCTCTAAGCACAACACATAATAATAAAAAAATACATTGTTCAAAAAAAAAAAAGAAAAAAGAACTATTGTGTTAAAAAAAAAAAAAGTGAAATGTTTTTACGGTGCCTGAAATACTTTATAATGTTCCCCAGTGTGCTCTGAAATAAAGGACATCAATTCCAAAATGATACTATAAAAAAAGATTTTTAGTGATTTTTTTATATGAAGAGTCAAATACAGCAAGAAAACTCTGGCCCTGTGGGCACATCCTTTTGAAAAACGTTTGGTCCTTAAAGGGTTAAACCAGTGTTGCGTTATGAACAACGCATGGTGTCAAATTAAAAAATTAAGAGGTAAGATGTGTATATTTTACATGGACCAAGAATGTCTGCTGAATTAAGCAAAGGTGTCGAGTTAGCCACCAGTTGAGTTAACCAAGGTGGACTTTGTGTGTAACACAAATATTGTATATATAAGTATAAAAGAGCAGGAGGCATGAATTAATTCAATGCAAAAAATAACTTGCCGATGTCGTGCAGTAAATATCCTCAGTAAAGCTGCAGCCTTCGTTTTCCTTTTGCATTAAACTTGTTCATTGCTTCATGGGCGGAGCTGTTGCTGCAGCATTCTGAAAGCTGCTTGCGCTGGCTGTTCATCACGAATCCACGATTAACTTGTTTGCCACTAGTCTCAGACACAATTTTATTTATCCATTTATAATATGTTTAAAATGTTTAATTTCCATTGCACGAGCCCCGCCCCGCCCTCTTCGTGGAAAGGGATCGTAGAAAGGGGGGGGTTACTCAGGAGCAGAGAGATCAAACTGGGGAGGGCACAAGGTTGAAACTGGCCGGCAATGCGCCCTAGTGTCCCCCCATCCTATAGCGCTGGCCCTGGAGAACCCCAATCATTGTGAGCAACAATCTAGTGGCGCAGCTAGGAATTGCAGACCCACAAACAGCCTCCTGGCTTGTCAATGAAATTTGGCAAAGTTTGGCAAATATCCATGGAGTATACAATGATGGGGCAAGAGACACAGTCATAGTCTTTTTAAATGAAAAGCATTCTTTGTATATTCAGCTACTGCCTATCAATAGGTCTTGCTGTGGTTTGCAAGAATGATGTGCTTCCACTCCTCCTCTGCAATGAGCCCAGTCTGGGAGTCTGGAAAATAGTGATCCAATCAGAAACAATAAATTAATTTAATAAAAATGCAATCAGCCCAGAGGAGGAATCTGGAAAATAGTGATCCAATCAGAAACAATAAATTAATTTAATAAAAATACAATCAGCCCAGAGGAGGAGTCTGGAAAATAGTGATCCAATCAGAAACAATAAATTAATTTAATAAAAATGCAATCAGCCCAGAGGAGGAGTCTGGAAAATAGTGATCCAATCAGAAACAATAAATTAATTTAATAAAAATGCAGAAGCCCAGAGGAGGAGTCTGGAAAATAGTGATCCAATCAGAAACAATAAATTAATTTAATAAAAATGCAATCAGCCCAGAGGAGGAGTCTGGAAAATAGTGATCCAATCAGAAACAATAAATTAATTTAATAAAAATGCAATCAGCCCAGAGGAGGAGTCTGGAAAATAGTGATCCAATCAGAAACAATAAATTAATTTAATAAAAATGCAATCAGCCCAGAGGAGGAGTCTGGAAAATAGTGATCCAATCAGAAACAATAAATTAATTTAATAAAAATACAATCAGCCCAGAGGAGGAGTCTGGAAAATAGTGATCCAATCAGAAACAATAAATTAATTTAATAAAAATACAATCAGCCCAGAGGAGGAGTCTGGAAAATAGTGATCCAATCAGAAACAATAAATTAATTTAATAAAAATGCAATCAGCTCAGAGGAGGAGTCTGGAAAATAGTGATCCAATCAGAAACAATAAATTAATTTAATAAAAATGCAATCAGCCCAGAGGAGGAGTCTGGAAAATAGTGATCCAATCAGAAACAATAAATTAATTTAATAAAAATGCAATCAGCTCAGAGGAGGAGTCTGGAAAATAGTGATCCAATCAGAAACAATAAATTAATTTAATAAAAATGCAATCAGCCCAGAGGAGGAGTCTGGAAAATAGTGATCCAATCAGAAACAATAAATTAATTTAATAAAAATGCAATCAGCTCAGAGGAGGAGTCTGGAAAATAGTGATCCAATCAGAAACAATAAATTAATTTAATAAAAATACAATCAGCCCAGAGGAGGAGTCTGGAAAATAGTGATCCAATCAGAAACAATAAATTAATTTAATAAAAATGCAGAAGCCCAGAGGAGGAGTCTGGAAAATAGTGATCCAATCAGAAACAATAAATTAATTTAATAAAAATACAATCAGCCCAGAGGAGGAGTCTGGAAAATAGTGATCCAATCAGAAACAATAAATTAATTTAATAAAAATGCAGAAGCCCAGAGGAGGAGTCTGGAAAATAGTGATCCAATCAGAAACAATAAATTAATTTAATAAAAATGCAGAAGCCCAGAGGAGGAGTCTGGAAAATAGTGATCCAATCAGAAACAATAAATTAATTTAATAAAAATGCAGAAGCCCAGAGGAGGAGTCTGGAAAATAGTGATCCAATCAGAAACAATAAATTAATTTAATAAAAATGCAGAAGCCCTGTTAAATTAGTGATTAAATGGACTAAGTAAAATTACTGCAAGTGAATGATGAATGTTATGCTAACATTAGAAGTAACAAAATGTTAAAGACACTTATTAATGACTACTGTATAATTAAACACCTGGTTGTCTTAAAAAAAAAAAAAAAAGAAAAGAAAACAAGCAGCTGCAGAAGAAACAGTAGGATTTCAATGTATCTCATTTAATATCACACTTTTGAATGTTCATTGTGCAGTCTAAATGAAACAGCAAAGCCACATGAAGTTACTGTGCTAAGCTTTTACACAGGAGTGCATAAAAACAACAACTCCCTTCCAATATTCCTGTAATAAACTGACAATCTAATTTATTAGTAACTTGAGATCCTATTGATGCTCTGACTAACCCCAGGTGTTGAGACCCTCTCTTATGCTCCAGCCATTTAACTCCACTCCACTGGCGGGACCTGCTGGGACTCCAGCAATTAGACTGTGCTGAAGCTGCAAACACAGGGATGCCCGCTCGACTTTTTCAGGCAAGAATAGCACTGTTCCTGGATATGCTGTGTAGACTAGCACCATAAAACATTTAGACAGTTCCACTGCCCTAACGTTTATTTCAGGGGTATGCTGTTTTGGAGTATTCTCTATCAGCCATACAAATAAAGGTGGCAGTGTTCACGGTGTCGATATACAGGATGGTGTTGTAACTATCAGTAAAATAAACCTTATCTTCACAGGAGAGTATTGATTGGCAGGTAGGTGATAGAAAAGCTTGAGCTAATGTAACAGGGAGGAGGATGGGTGTGATTACCGGCAACCACGCACCCTGCAAGCGAGCGTCTTCACAGCTATGAAGATGAGCCTGGCTTGTCTGCATTTATGCTTCTAGAGCTTTTAACCTCATCTCATCTCACCAACAGGGGACAGAATCTGTAACGGCAGTGTATCACACAACAATGCCTATTACACTTTCCCCCTTTAACCTATGTGATGAACTGCAGCCAGTCTATGAGATCCAAGTCAAGGCATCAATGTAGCAGGTGGAGGCTGGGCCTGAGACTCGGCGACCCTCTGCACTGTAAGCATTGTCTTGACCATGCTACAAACGAGATGGGCATGTCTGCATGTGTGGTCATAGGGCTTTTAATGATGCAGCACATTATGATATAAAATATGGCTTAAAAATGTGTCCCATGTTACCTTTGATGAGTACAAATTCCATTTAAGCTTTTCCAATATAGTGATTAATTTACATATTTCCCACCAACTTTATGCTGTATATCATTCTGAAAGTAAGAATATGCATGGGCGTTGATGTGGTAAACCTACTTTCTAATCACCCTGTATATTAAAATTAATGTTTATATGTGTATATCATATTTCTATCATGTAATATTTGAATGAATTTATCATTATGATAAAGAGATAATGAGAAATATCCACAAAAAAATATATGTCTGCATGCGTGTGTGTGTGCATGCGTGTGTGTGTGTGTGTGCATGCGTGTGTGTGCATGCGTGTGTGTGCATGCTCGTTTTTGTGTGCATGCGCGTTTTTGTGTGCATGCGCGTTTTTGTCTGCATGCATATGTGTCTGCATGTGTGTGTGTGTCTGCATGCGAGTGTGTCTGCATGCGAGTGTGTCTGCATGCGTGTGTGTGTGCGCTGGGTAGGAGTGGAGGTGAGGTGAGAAAGGGAGTTTAAGAACCTAATGTCCACTTGAAAAAAAAAAGCCATTCAAAATGATCCCTAATCCTTCTAGCTGAAAGCATCCTGAAGCGTGCAGCTGAGTCAAAGAGAAATAACAAGAGCAGTTCCACCGGTACCTGTGTCTCCTTTGGAGAGTAATTACTGCAGTCTGGGCTTGCTCATTTTACACAAATAACTTTACAACAAAAGAAATAGCAAGTGTCTCGTTCTGACTTACAGCTGTGACCTGGCAGAACAAAAACAAGAGATTTCATATTCTCTCTCTCTCTCTCTCTCTCTCTCTCTCTCTCTCTCTCTCTCTCTCTCTCTCTCTCTCTCTCTCTCTCTCTCTCTCTCAAGGTTAATTGGAAATAAAAAGTCACTCTTTCAAATGTCACATTGGACTCTATGCTACATCAATTTAATGCGCCTATCTCTACGAGGAAGAGGGCAGATGTATAAACGCAGCCAGACAACATTACAGAATGGGAGTATTAATTAGAAATGTAAATCATGGAAGGTTAGCGCTGTTTCCCATGCAACTTCCTCCCCAGATCCACTGAATCAGCAGGGGGCGCTGCAGCAGCACACAGCTCTGCTAACTCCAGTGGGAAACCCTATCTTTCTTCATAGGGTTTGGAATAAAGAATGCTTGTAACACAGACAGTGATATTAATGTAGAATTTGATCACAGGAACACCTTAATGGGTGGGGTCCTTCAGTTCATCATGGCGGTAGACTCAGATTTTGAGAAGTGGCATAGTGACTTTCTAATTGCCCTTAGCAGAAGTTTAAGCAGAAGATATTAATCTCTGTTTCATATTTGTTTCCATTTGTAAATGATTCACTGCTGGATGAAATCCCCCAGCTCGTTTCTGTAGCGTTGGCAGACACAGGTGGCTGTACCTTCTGGGCAGCTCACAGAACTGAATTCTAAGGAAGAGGCAGCTTTGGCAGTTTTTCAGGGCAGAAAATGCATGGTGCTGATAAAAGTATGAATTCACAGTATGAAATACTGTAAGGAAAATAAAAAATCACAGTAGATTGCAAGAAGCTGAAAGCAACTTATTTTTTGCTTATGAAATCAGCGCTTGATTCGTCAGTGCCCGTCATTGCTACAGTACACATTTCAATCACACAATCGTTTTTCACAGTTCCCAAAATATTTTTAAGATGGAAAACTGTCTATAGATGGAACACCCCCGAGCACTATATCTCCTACGTAACCATTTAACATGTTTGAAGTAGACAGAAAATACATGTACTGCATATATTCACAGTGAATGCACTTTAAAAAGTCAAACAGGAAACCGCACAGTAATGTTACATTTTACAGTTATCAAATTTTCAAATACAATGAAAGTCAGTCAATTACTTACCATTGCCTCGTCTCTGCTCCACGTTACAGGATAAAGCTTTGGGGCTTGCAGTTATATAGTCATGACACTCCAGAAAATCGCACATATCTCTTCAAATGACAGCAATATGAAGCTATTTCTGTCATCATTGGTCCAGCTGTCTTAATCCTGTTCACTCGAGCCTTTCTACTAAACTAAACTCTTAACGGTGTGTCCATATTTGTTTTGCCATGATGGCCGCCGTACTACTACTAACTTAGTAAAATGCACATTAAAATAAAGTTGTAATATGGAAACGTCTGGGACATTTCAACAGACTTTCAACAGATCTGCGCCAATTGCCTTGCAAGCTGTCAATCAAACGTGGCTTGCACATGATTCATTGTGTTAGAGAAAGATCCCACCCAAATATTGCATCACAATGACTATTTTGCTTTGATTGTCTAAAGCTTGCTGCATTTAAAAAATGCCTATTTGACATAAACTCAAACACCCACCTTCGGGGCGCACAGTTGACATTTATTATTATTTTTTTATAAATGTACTTAAACTTGTCATTCACATAGGCGCAGATTTGGGTGGGCATGTGTTCAAACTAGGCAGGCCGTACTTTCTCCCTATTCTCTTTCTCTTCCCTTTTACACATATACCTGTTACTGTTTCTATTCTCACTATTTTGGTGCCACTTACCTTCACTGTCTTTTCTTTTTCTCAGTCCTCATCAGATTACACCACACTTCCTCCTGGCTCCCAGTCCTCAGCTCTAACCACTAGACCACACTTCATCCTGGCTCCCAGTCCTCAGCTCTAACCACTAGACCACACTTCATCCTGGCTCCCAGTCCTCAGCTCTAACCACTAGACCACACTTCATCCTGGCTCCCAGTCCTCAGCTCTAACCACTAGACCACACTTCATCCTGGCTCCCAGTCCTCAGCTCTAACCACTAGACCACACTTCATCCTGGCTCCCAGTCCTCAGCTCTAACCACTAGACCACACTTCCTCCTGGCTCCCAGTCCTCAGCTCTAACCACTAGACCACACTGCCTCCTTGCTCCCAGTCCTCAGCTCTAACCACTAGACCACACTTCCTCCTGGCTCCCGGTCCTCAGCTCTAACCACTAGACCACACTTCCTCCTGGCTCCCGGTCCTCAGGTCTCCTCTCACCTGCCCCTCCACCTGGCTCTCCCCTGGGCAGCATTGTGTTGGCACAGCGTTGGCTGCGCTTCAGAAGGTTATTAGCTGTTTGCTGCTGCAGCGGGAGGGCTGGCCCCTGATCCTGCAGGTGCAATTGAGTGTCGCCTCCCAGCTGGGTAAGTGGGTCACGGGCATGCAGCTTCAGAGGCTTGAACAGTCTAAGCCACTCGAGTGAAACCTGCTGCACTCTGGAGCTCTACATGTTGCAGTAATTTTGAATGGAATGTTTGAGTGTTCATGAAGAGTAAACTCTGTGTGCAGACCATAACACAAAAAGATGTGGAGAAGGAACCCATACAAAGAAATCTATAATACTGGCAAAAAAGCTTATTTTGTAATTACAATAACATTTTGGCCAACAGTAGACAAGAAGAATACAGGATTTTTACAGTTTTATGAATGGCAATAACATGGGAAAGCAAACTCCCTGTTGAATTTCCTCACCTGATTTAATGATGTTAAATGATTTGAAACATCAGCGACCAGTCAGGGCCCCCTGTTACCCCCTCATTCCCTCTTCTCTTAGGTCATGCAGTTAATTGTAGACACAGTATCTTCTCACGTTTTAAAATCCAGTGCTGTAGGACAGGGAGCCCAAGCTGAGCTTACTTTGAGCTCTGAAGACGAATGAGGGAATTTTAAACCTTCAAGCCAAGCTCTTCCCTGAGCAAAACCAATATTCTCACCAACGCAGCCAACATTCACTCATACTAAGAACAGCTTGTTTTTATTTTATTTTAGTATATATAGTCAGCAATACCATATGTCTGACTCCCTAATACGGTAGCAAGACTTAAAGCAGAATAACAAACAAGTTTCGATATATTCCATGCTTTCAAATCCATATGGGTCTACAATTGACATTTCAGCTAAAGAATTTTCTGCAGGAATTTCCCAGAGTAAGAGGAAGTGTGATATAGCTAGCATATATACAGCTATCTTAATATACTGCCAAACACGGAGCAAGTTAAAATGCAGTCAATAAGTAATTAGAGAGAACTTGAAACAATGATTAGGATCCTTCTTATAAAAGCAATGGTACCCTTATGTGGTGATCCTGTCTGCCTGCCCGCCTGCCCGCCTGCCCGTCTGCCTGTGTGTTTGTCTGTCTATCACACCGTACATGATGAACACATGTAACAGTCTTCATTCTGCACTAATCTTCACCAGACTTTCATTATACACTCCTATAGATGTTTCAGATTGCATATAATCTGATAAACTCTAGATTTTATACAAATATTTATACAAATTTTATTACTGCATGATTATGAGGAATATTATGAGCAGAATAAGAACATTGGCAGGTTTACAGTCCAGTGAAGCTCAACAGGATAAAATGCAAACAGATAACATAGGGAAAGGAAATAACCTTCCCAGTGGGCAGAACAATGGCACGTTCCCTGAAACAGAAACAGAATGGGGGAGACCAATCATGGTCATTCCAATATGTGCACTCAGCCCTGACTGGGAGCTGACCCTTGTCATTAAATTGAAACACTGCGCACTGAGGAAGAACATATGCTCACCGCAGGGGTTGACCCCAGGCTGTGGTTGACCCCAGGCAGTGGTTGACCCCCAGGCTGTGATTGACCCCAGGCAGTGGTTGACCCCAGGCTGTGATTGACCCCAGGCAGTGATTTACCCCAGGCTGTGGTTGACCCCAGGCAGTGGTTGACCCCCAGGTTATGGTTGACCCCAGGCCGCGGTTGATCCAAGGCTGTGGCTGACCCCGGGGATCTTTTAAGAAGGGTGGCATTTGAAGGAATAGAAGGGATGTGAATCGATTGAACAAAAACAGTAAATAAAGGTTCAATTGATATTTTATGACTGAAAGTTGATGTAATGTGTGGGGGAGCAGGGTGCAGGTGAGCAGATAAACTCTTTCTACAAGGCTCCCCAGCAATCCACTTTTTAATCCGGGCAGATATGCTGTTTCCCTGTCTACACCTCTAACCACTAGGCTGTATTAATCTGTCTCTCATCTCTCTCTCTCTCTCTTCCAATATGAATGTGTGTCTTTATTTATGTCATGTATTTCATAGTCTGGAAGCACTTTGCATGTACAACACATTATATCCATTTAAACTCATCTCATACATAAAATCATTGTGACACACCACTCTCACACAGTAACACGTTTCTAAATGATTACATTAGGAATCGAAGTCATAACAGTAAATAAGTGGCTCTAATTGCAGTTTCAAAGTAGATCAAGGAGTCAGTAGCTCGAAGCCCAAGAGGCCGACTATTTCAAGACACCTAAAAAAGAGAGTGCATGTTCTTGTTTTTTATGAGCATTCATTGACCCTGTGTTAATTCATGAGTGTATGAATACCAGGGAGACGGGGCAAAGCACTTGCTGACAGTTTGTGATGTTTAATGGGTAACCAAAAATGAAGCGAAATGATAGTGCTGTGAGGCATTTTGTTACTTGATAGGTAGATAAAGAGATATTGAATGAGCACAATACATACCATATCAAGAAAAGTGCGACCAGTGCTAAATATTGCTGGACTGAAAAAGAGGCAAGAGCCTCTTATTGTAAAAAAATTGCAACTAACAAAATAATTCCAGCAATGTCCACCAAGCACATATGTGGATTATATACTGTGGACAGGACTTGCAAAAGTCTGTCAGTGAGAACTCCAGTGTTAATCAACACATCACTATGTAGCATTGATTTTGGCATTTTCAAGAGGCCGTTGACGTGATTTATGAAATGATGTTGATTTACAAAGTAATGTTAATATCTTAGCGAGCAGTGCTTCTATTTGTTTTGTTTGCGTGGGAATTTAAAGCAAAGCCATGCTATTTGTTATAATTTATCAGGAGTTAATTTGTACTTGGAAAAGGAGGGAAAACAAGACCTGACAGCCCCACATTGTACTTTTTAATTATTGGACAAAATATTTACAGAATAGTTAAAAACAGCTGCTATAATCATGATTCATTTATTATTAATAGTGTTATCATTAAATTATACCAAATCATGTTTTTTTATTTACAATGAAGGTAACCTATATCTTATCGCCCAAATGCTTATAACGTCAGCAAAAACATGTTTTCCCTTCGTTGTAAATAAAAATGTGATTTGGTCTAGTTTAATTCTAACACTATTAATAATAAACACATCATACAGCATGGTCCTAATAGCAGTTGTTAAGTATTCTGGAAACATCTTGCCTAATAGTTAAAAAGTGCAGTATGGGGCTTGCTTTCAAAAGATATCACCACGGATATGAATGCAATACCTCATGTGATTGAGATCATTGATGTGGATTGTGTCTAATGTATTTGTAATGTTGTGAGACTCCCCCCACACTGTATGTACAGTGTACACTCTCACATGTCTGGATGCACATATTAGAACATCTTCTTATAATACTGGAAGTGTTCGGTGGCTACTTTTCATGTTGAGTTTATCACAGAGGCGAGCAAACAGTACCAGATGAAAATGCATGATTAGAGGAATTCACCCAACAATTAACTATACACAAATTATGTATTGGTTTGGGGAGTTCTATCGTAATTTTACAAGCTTAATAAATGTATAATGAAGTGTTACATACATGGTATACATGTATAATAACTAACAACTATAAACACCAATGACACTTCAGACGTATTTATTTATAGCCTACAATTGTACATACTAAAATACTTACAAAAGCAGCTGTCAACATAAGAAAATCAATTCCTGCCAATATAGATCGACGGCTTATCCACCACCCTATGGTATATATATATATATATATATATAATATATATATATATATATATATATATATATTATATAAAATCTTCTGTCAAGTTCAAAAATGGGTACCGTGGTCTATTAATCAGAAATCACATATGCATATGGTATATGTGAAGTTGTGGCAGAGCACATCTCTGCCCTTTAGAAATTGGCAGGGATGGGGTTCAATTCCCCTACCTGCCTGGGTTTATTATGTTCAGGTGGCTGGGGTTGATTAGTTGATTAGGTTAATTAACGATCAATCAGCGCCCAGCCACCTGACATAAAAGGAGGCCTCTGCTTCTCATTTTGGAGGAGGGAGCTGAGGAAGCAGGTTGGTGTTTGTTGGTTTGGGTTTGGGTTTGGGTTTGGGTTTGGGTTTGGGTTTGGGTTTGGGTTTGGGTTTGGGTTTGGGTTTGGGTTTGGGTTTGGGTTTGGGTTTGGGTTTGGTAAATTTGAATCCAGTGAAGGCAATGCCCAGCCTGGAAACCTTGTTTTTGTAAGTTTGTTTCTGTATTGTTTTTTTTTGTGTTTAAATCCCTTTATTTTGCCATTGTGCACTTTTGTTTTGTGTTATTTATAATAAAATTAGTATTTTTTTTGAACTGCAGACTGTCTCTGTCCTCTATTCACTCGCCAGCCTGCCACAGAAGTATTCTAAATAAATTTACATTCTGCATGACAAAATGAACAATTATAAAATAAGTTTACCTACAAATTATACACAAAATACATATTCCCATTAATTTTGATTTAATTTCCATTTGTCTGCTTCTTGCAGGTAAGAGAGCCGTCTCGCTGCACTCTAGTAGTTTCCATAAAGCGAATTATGCTTCTGTTATTTTTTTCATCTCGTTAACATGCATTTTGATTAATGAGTTCCTCTTATTTAGTCATTGAGACAGGAAGTGATGTATGTGAACTGCAACAGTTAAGATTTTTAATGACGTCCTCAATTCAATTTCAAAGCATTAACAGATTGATAAAATGAACACATTTCATTTGAAAATCACTTGCTACAAAAGCTCTCATTACTATATCATGAGTTAAATACAATAACACAGTTTTTTGAAAATCTTGCCCTGTAGGTCTTAAATAGGCATTTTGAAAGAAACATAAACATTTAACAAACATGTATTTAATTTTTTTTAAAAAGCATTTAGTACTACACTAGGCTAAATAAATATCTTTGTAAGACATGCTTCCCTGGTTATTTCACCTGGAGGTTTTACATTATTATTATTATTATTATTATTATTATTATTATTATTAGTAGTAGTAGTAGTAGTAGTAGTAGTAGTGGTAGTAATCAAATTACTATTACAATCTGTAATACACATTTACTATTACTATTGCAATCTGTTTTACACATTTTGTTTTTTAAAATAGTATTTTGCACTCTGTTGAAAACTAATACCTGTCCTCTTTGAGGGAAAGTTTGAGTTGAGATGATTTCCTCAAACAAGATCCCACTTGGCCTGGTTATTTAATGAGAGCTGACACCTGGTCGTTGCCAACAGCAGCTGATGAGTGTCTGGAAAATGAAAACGATTACCTGGAGAATGGCAAGAAATCAAGCAAGAGTCAACACTGCACAGCGGGGTGCACATTCCCTGCCACTGCTGTTCAAAGTCTCATTTGAAAATTAAATTGGACTTTTAAATCCAGTACAGTTTCAATCTGTTATCTACATCTGAGCAACTCAAAGGAGCTTAATTAGACACAGATAAATGAGGCAGATTATGTAACTACTCTCGAAACTGATTAAAAAATGCAGATGTAATATGAACTTTTGATCTGACAGCATATGGGTAAAGGCCAGTGTGCTATCACTGTTGTCTTATCTTGTTCTTAAAGCAGAACTCCATTAGACACTGCTTATATAAAAACACACACACACACACACACACACACACACACACACACACACACACACACACACACACACACACACACACATACACAGCTGATTATTCCTGTCCAATTTCACACTGTTTCAAACTTCTTATAATATGTAAAAGAAAAAAAAAAAACATACTGTTTAATATATGGTTACTTTTACTATTCATTTTTCCTTTGCAATTCTTATAATGTCAAGAACATTAGTTTGATCTAAAAAGATCTCTAGTGCAATGCATGACCTTGGAGAAAATGGGCAGTGAAAAGGATTGTTTCCCCACCATCTCACTTTGTTCTTGTATCATTGTACAGAAATCCATTAAACAGAACAGTGAAGTTTGCAGCCTGGCTGTGCAAAGCTGCTAATCTTCATTGGCTCTGACGCTCCAGCAGGTTACGGAGGCAATATCAACAGGGAATAAATCACCTCACTGTGCTGCAGCACCCCCTGCTGGCCAGGCACCCCATGAGCTCATGCAGACAGGAACTTTCTTTTAAAGTAAACAGTTACATGGATGCAATATGAGCATTTTTATTTGCTAGGATGATGATCATGTTTAAAACAATCCTTCAGTGTTAACAGTATTAACCCCTGCCCTGAACTGAAGCAGGGGGAGGACCAGGCAAGATGGTCTGCTGACAGGAAATGGGAACCACAGGGATTACATTCTCATATTGACACTGCTGAATTCCTTTTACTTCACATGTTAATTAAACATCCCAACTGGGATGCATGTAGGAATCATTATTAACCTTTAGACCCTACAGGAAAAAGAAAACGAAACAGTGTGTGTCAAAAGGGAAACCCTTTAGAGGGACTTGGTGTTAAATCCACAAAAAATGCAAAACAAAGACATTGATTAATATGGGAAATAATGCTCTTAACCTTCCAAAAACATCCCTCGAGCAAACTGTGGCAGAGGAGATGCTGCCAGTTGCAAGCCATCAGTGACAGCATGAAACAGATCACATATTATTACTGTGCCTACTGAAAGCATCAACAGATGACATTCAGTTTCGGTAGGTTCTGTTTTTTGGATTCATGTTTCGGCTTCGTGCATATGAATGTAATTTATAAATCATCTACTATTTTAAACACTGAATCCAAAATTCTGAAGTAAATCCAGTGCACAACACTGAAGGCATTATCTGAAACTGCAACAGCTTAACATGAGAATTAAACTGTCTGAAAATTGTACTTGATTTTGTCATGTGTTAATAAAAACACGTCCATATACAGTTTTAAAAGATACAGTATTAACATTTTATATGGTGGGAAGCTGCAAGCCTGGAAGAATTTCTGAAAGGAACTACAAGCGCCTGCAGTGATACATAATACAGACTATATTCTCCAAATGAGCACATGAAAGTTTCACCGTGCTTTAAAAGGGTATTTAATGTGACAGATGGTCTTTCAAAGGAACTGCTTTAAGAGCACTAATACAGTTAGCAAGTATTATTGTTCCGCAGGACTGCTGAGCTTGAATTTTAAAGACAGGGAAAAACAAAGGTTCTCAAAAGGGTGAGGCAGTAATAACCAATGAGTGATAGAGGCGTACTGTAAACACACGGAGGGGGAGATGTTCTAAAGTGTCACGGCTGTCGCAATAATCACAAACCAGCTGCAAACGAGTCGGAAGTCCAGGGTGAAATGTGCTAAACAAGAGCTATGCTGTTAGCACCTTGTCAGGGAATGCTTTGCGGCAGCAGTTTTTCTTTGAGGTTCAGCCTTAGATGAATATGTAATTATGGGCCTTCCTGCATAAATTCACAAAAATGGGGTGCACATGGAACAGCTATATCTACTGCATGTGAAACTGGTATTGCTCTCCCTACTACATATCAAAGGGAGTTTTCAAATTCATGGAATCCAAAGTTTAAAAGATAACGAATGAAAGGAAGTGTGTAACTCTGTAATTTCATCCTGGGGCTCTGATGGAAATTCTATAAAAAAAAAAAAAACCTCAAGCTTCACACTTCAGATCCTCTTGATGGAATTCTACAGTGTTTTAATACACTGCCTGCTAGTCTGCTCTGTGTGCAGAGGCATTTAAGCTTAAAGCAACAAACATTCTCTCATCTGTGAAGATGTAATATCCCAGCAAAGCCAGAGTTTCAATGCAGACTGTTTAATTTCTTGATTTATTTAAGCAGTTGAGAAGCAATTCAAATATGGTTGCCCCATTATTATTATTAGTCTTATTTTCTGTCCAGCAGGGGGGACTACATCAGCTTTCTACAGCACCTCGTTTTCCAGGTGCTCTCCCATTCAAGTACTAACCAAGCCCAACCTTGCCTAGCTTCTGAGATCAGACAAGATCAGGCTTGCTCAAGTTGGTGTGGCCGATGCTAGACCTGATGAAAAAACTCTATTTAGCACCCCTAAACAAAAGGGGGTGCTAACAAAAACTGGCCATTAACTAATTTTAATATAAAAATGGTTTAAATACTGTAAATTAAAAATGTAACTGTAATAATAAACCAAAATAAACGGTACAGAGCACGCCACTTAGAGCCCACTGGTCGACAAAGGCTGTCATGTCGCCAGCAGACTCCGCGTGGGTGTGCTCTAAAGAAACCCAGGAACGGACCAGGGCCTTGAACATGGCTCTGTACTCAAAGAGATGCAGTTGTAGTAGTCGTAGTAGTATTATCATTGAAAGGTGTACATGAGTCTAGTCTCGCCCAAACCTTCAAGTAGGAATTGGCATAGTTCTATTGCACGAATAAACAGCAATATTGCTAAAGAGTCCTCAGAAGTCTGAACAAGTGGCTATCTGAGGAGTGCTAAAATCACTGTGGAGGTGATGTGGCTAAGTGGTAATTAGTGCGCTGGTGTAGAGCAGGTGAAGTGCAGGTGCAATAATTCAACGATACAAAGACACAACACAGTACAGGTGAAATGGTTTGTTTTATTTTTATAATCCAAAGGTCTGATGACCAAGCAATAATTAATAAAGAGCTTGCAGTACACAGCAATGTGAATTGCACAGCAATGATAAAGGATTGCAGTCCCATAAATAATAAACACAGTACTAAACACAATTAGACGCAAACACGGTCACCAGTCCAGAGTGAGTGCTGTAGTGTTTGTGGTGAAGTACAATTTATTACATGAAACAATGGTAAACAACTAGTGCAGTGTTGTCTGGGTATAGTGCTGACCCTGGACGACAGCTCCTGATCGTGTTAGCCGTCTAGTCTCGTGAACAATGAACAATGACAGTTTTAGACAGACAGACAAAACAAGCAAAACACTCACGGTTCTCTATAACAATCAGAAATAAAGGAACAGATCACATCACTACGTCCCCTTATATATCGTCTACCAAGACCCCTTGGTTAACGAGTGCAACCGCTTATCCAATCCGCGGACGCCACACCGTTTCTTTTCTCGGTCAATGATTTAGTGTACTGTAGCTCCGCCCCCTTTCTAGATGACCAACTTCCGCTGAACCCTGGGAATTCATTGTCAGGACAACCAGTCCAGGGTACTCTGTTCCCTTTACACAGTGCCCTCACAGGTCAGGAAGGAGATCTAAACCAAGAATCATTCGATCTCTGTCACAAGGGAGACTAGGGAGAATTTGTTATAGATAATTATACTTCCAAAATGTGAGCCTGTGTGAAAAGTAAAGGTTTGGGGTGTACATTATAACTGAAGTGTGAAAAAGCAGATGGGTGTTTGCTCTGGGCTCTGTTTAAACACACAGTTCAAAGGTGCAATACATAAAGAATTAAACAAGAAAGAAAAGAAGAATTATACTTGAAAAACACTTTGCTGAGCAAAATGGTTGCATGCCATTGAAAATGACAATTTTCTTTTTTTAATTGCCAAATTTATTTGCTGTGCGCCCAGAGGGGACAGCAGCAAGCCTGCAACAGATACTATATAATTAGTGTTAATTTAATCATTATCAGACATATGGGCTGCAGTTATAATCTTTCTCAAATCCCCTATCGTAATGGATATTTAAATTTCCCCCATCTCCTGAAATGAGAATGACTATCATTACAGACATTGCAGGGAAAATAATTACAGTAACCAAGATTGAACCCCTTTTTCTTTCTTTCTTTCTTGTTGTGCCAGTGCCTCAGGGAGGAGATGAAACACATACAGGTGTGGAGGCTGACTGATGGAGTAAATAGACAGGCTGTACACTGCAGTGGCACACAGCCTCCAAAAGCAATAAAATGAAGATATTTGGTGTCAAGGTAAGTTTGTGCTTTCCTGTGCGTTGCCAGGTTTTCACTTACACTGTTACATTTTCAGTAACACTTTATATTGAGGTGCTGCTTATTAATGTTTTATAAATGTTTTATACATATATTATAGATGCTTCATAACTATGTTATAGAGTGTTGAGAAAGCATTATAGATAGTTTATAACCATGCAATAGCCATAGACAGAATTACTTTTTTATAAAGGTGACAGTTTAGATACATTCTACTTTGGGATGTTTAATCATAATTCTGTCTATGATTATTGCCTGTTTATAAACAATCTATAAGGCTTTATTAAAACTCTATAACATAATTATGAAGCATCTATTATATACTTATAAAATATTTCTAAAACATCAATAAGCAGCACCTTAATATAAAGTGTTACCCATTTTTCTGTACTTTGTGAGAATTGTACAGGTTCGTCCTAGCTTGTTTTAATTTGTATGTGTTTTGTTTGGCTCTGTGTTCTGTTGTGCTCTGCTGTGTTTTGTTTGTGCTCTATGTTGTTTGTGCTCTGCTTTGTGTTTTGTTGTGTCTGCTCTGTGTTTTATTTGTGCTCTGCTCTGTGTTGTGTTGCTCTGCTCTGTGCTCTGCTCTGTGTTTGTGCTCTGCTGTGTTTTGTTTGTGCTCTGCTCTGTGTTGTGTTGTGCTCTGCTCTGTGTTGCTCTGCTCTGTTTGTGCTCTGCTCTGTGTTTTGTTTGTGCTCTGCTCTGTGTTGTTGTGCTCTGCTCTGTGTTGTGTTGTGCTCTGCTCTGTTTTGTTGTGCTCTGCTCTGTGTTTTGTTTGTGCTCTGCTCTGTGTTGTGCTCTGCTCTGTTTTGTTGTGCTCTGCTCTGTGTTTTGTTTGTGCTCTGCTCTGTGTTTTGTTGTGCTCTGCTCTGTGTTGTGTTGTGCTCTGCTCTGTGTTTTGTTGTGCTCTGCTCTGTGTTTTGTTTGTACTCTGCTCTGTGTTGTGCTCTGCTCTGTTTTGTTGTGCTCTGCTCTGTGTTTTATTTGTGCTCTGCTCTGTGTTGTGTTGTGCTCTGCTCTGTGTTGTGTTGTGCTCTGCTCTGTGTTATGTTTGTGCTCTGCTCTGTGTTTTGTTTGTGCTCTGCTCTGTTTTGTTGTGCTCTGCTCTGTGTTTTGTTTGTGCTCTGCTCTGTGTTGTGTTGTGCTCTGCTCTGCTCTGCTCTGTGTTTTGTTTGTACTCTGCTCTGTGTTTTGTTTGTGCTCTGCTCTGTTTTGTTGTGCTCTGCTCTGTGTTTTGTGTGTGCTCCTCTGTGTTGTGTTGTGCTCTGCTCTGTTTTGTTTGTGCTCTGCTCTGTGTTTTGTTTGTGCTCCTCTGTGTTTTGTTGTGCTCTCCTCTGTTTTGTTTGTGCTCTGCTCTGTGTTTTGTTTGTGCTCTGCTCTGTGTTTTATTTGTGCTCTGCTCTGTGTTTTGTGTGTGCTCCTCTGTGTTTTGTTGTGCTCTCCTCTGTTTTGTTTGTGCTCTGCTCTGTGTTTTGTTTGTGCTCTTCTCTGTGTTTTTTTGTGCTGTGTTTTGTTGTGCTCTGCTGTGTTTTGTTGTGCTCTGCTCTGTGTTGTGTTGTGCTCTGCTCTGTGTTTTGTTTGTGCTCTGTGTTTTGTTTATGCTCTGTGTTTTGTTGTACTCTGCTCTGTGTTTTGTTGTGCTCTGCTCTGTGTTTTGTTTGTACTCTGCTCTGTGTTTTGTTTGCGCTCTGCTTTGTGTTTTTTTGTGCTCTGCTCTGTATTTGTTGTGCTCTTATTTGTTTGTACAATCTCGAGCCTGCCGCCTCAGCCCCACTGACCCATCCAGGCTCCAGAATTAGTAGCAACACATTCATTCATACTAAAATATTTCATTACCACCACGCCCCTTATGCTCACAACTGTGTTCATTCTGTCTACATTAACTATGCAGTGACAATGCTTTGCTACCCTCGCCACTGAGTGGATTCCAATAATGGCGCCCACAGTGATACGTGTATTTAATCAATATTATATATCTCATCCAGCAGTAGTCTCATTCTATTATATAATTCTCCCTGTGAAATCTGCTCTTTGACCAGGTAATTCATTCAACAATATTCTTTCTCTCCTTCAGCAACGCAGTAGCCGTAAACTCCCATCTGAACCTGTAAGCTACAAGCTCACTGTCACAAATCAATTGCGCCGTCGCAAGTCCAGCAGTTGCAGGTTTCTACCGCTAGAGGTCTCCTTTGTCCCAAGAATGAAATTCTCCACTCATTACAGATTTTGGTGAACATAGTTATATAATATATATATATGTATCTGTTCACTTTCAGTAATATCTGATACTCTCCCCTGGAGAGACCATATAGTAAATAATTTGTTCTTCACTCCCTAATATTTATTCGACCCAACAGAATATTGCTAGTATGCCCGGAGTGGGGGCCAGAGGTTTCCTCCCAATCAAGGGGGGTTTTCCTCTCCTCTTAGTAGGTGAGATCAATCCTTAATAATAGTGTATTTAAATAAATCATCCTCCAATATTGATTGTACTAATTAACTTGTGTTTCTTTACTAACCCTGGTTTATTTTATTTTTTGGATTGGTCTTGCAGATGTGGGGCGCCGGGTTCCTCTTCTGGGGGCAAGTGACATTCACTTCTCAACCTTAGGCCCACCTGAGCTGGCCTTGACCTTCGAGAGGAAAGGTTCTTCGAGAGCCAGAGGGGATCCCGAGCCAAATCTATCTTCCCAATTTCTCTGTCATTCCAGGTTCCTCTTGGGGGCAGCATACATGCTCTCCAGCCTTGGGGGCCGATCGGCCCTAGAGGGCTGTATCTCCCTGAGCCAGGGGAGCAATCTGCACTTTTCTCAAATCTCGGTTTTCTATTACTTATTCCCCTTGGGACCAGCATACAAGCTCTCCAGCCTCGGAGCCCTGGTCGGTTTGGTCTCTCCTTTGAGAAGGCGGCTCTCCCTGAGTCAGGAGAAACCCTGTGTGTTTTATTAACAGCTTGCTCTGTCTCAGAGTTCTGGCCATGCCCATCTCTCAAAGTGTAGGGGCACCTTGTTAGTCAGGGCAAAATATATCTCAAATATATTCTCTATCTTTCTTTTCATTTTTCCCTTGGGAAAAGTAATGCTTCCTTCCCAACCTTGGAGGCCGATCAGTTCAGTTTCACTCTCCGTAAGCCAGGGGAAAAGCAATGTCACCTTCCAAAGCAATGTCATCTTCCAAAGCAATGTCACCTTCCAAAGCAATGTCATCTTCCAAAGCAATGTCACCTTCCAAAGCAATGTCATCTTCCAAAGCAATGTCACCTTCCAAAGCAATGTCATCTTCCAAAGCAATGTCACCTTCCAAAGCAATGTCACCTTCCAAAGCAATGTCACCTTCCAAAGCAATGTCACCTTCCAAAGCATGACATCTTCCAAAGCATGTCTTCTTCCAAAGCATGACATCCAATTTAAGTACTGTCTCAGTACAATTAGAATTGTTTTCAGAACAGTTCTGGACAGTTTAGTTTTACACTGCATTCTGAAAACATTTTTTTCTGGACCGACCACATTCGAGCTCATCAGATAAAAAGAAAAAAACTGCAATTCTGGTACTGTAAGTTGTGAAAAAAAAACAACAAGCAAAGCAGATACATAAATACATAAATAAATAGTTTATAACATTACTCTGTGTGTTTGTTTTGTTTTGTTTTTTATAAATGTGTAGCACTTATTTATGCTTTTGTAATATATATTAAATCTTAAACGTAAGAGCATTTTTTGGCTGGTTAAAAAAGCACTAATTGGCTACTTTTTGGTGGGCTTTGCAAAAAAAAAAAAAAAATCTGCCGCTGCTGCCCTTGGTTAACTTCCTCCAGCTAAATCAGAGACTGGCTAAACTACAGCAGTGATGACGAAATGTCAAACCCAATCCAGTGCTACAGCTACCCAGCTCTGAAGCAGAGAAGCCTGCGCTTTGATATATTGCTCTATTTGATTGATCTACCAACAGCAAATACAAATACCGCCAGGCTTAAACCCAGTCTTTCCACTGCATTTTGAATGGATTTAGTGGTGTTATTAAGGGGATTGATAATGCATCCCAATAACTCGTAACTCACCCATAATATTAGGTAATTTAAATAGAAACATAGACTATAGTATCGAGCATTAGAAAATCGATCTGAGATTTCCTTTAAGCTGATTGGTCACTATCAGGTCCCTAATCTCTGGTAGGTTCTCGAATGTTGTCGTTCAAACCATGTTGAATAAATGTTCCAAATCAATCTGCCAGAAGATATGAAAATACAGTATTAATTCACAGATTTTTCCTTTTATCTGCTTGATGAAAGAAAATCTCAGTTTTAGTACAAGCCCTTTGAATGCTGTCTGTCCATGTAGACCAAGTCTGCTTCCTCGCAGTCCTATTCATTCAATCTATTCAAATACAGTTGCATTCATTACCCACAAAAACCAGTGCTGCATAAAATATTTTTAAAAGAACTCTGAAACAGACTTTAAAGTTAGAACTGTAAAAAAGTTGCCAGGGTTTTAACAATGAAAAACAGGTATGTTATTTAAACAGTTGTAGCAACACATGGGCACAAATAACGCTATATTTTTTTTGGAACTCCTCTACTCACTCTTTAAAATGTTCATATGGGCATGTGTGGGCTCCCAGTCTCGTCCATCTCCTGTCTTGTTACAATTATAGTTTAATTAACATCATTCAAAATGTAATCATTAAAATATACTTTACCAAGAGGTCAGCCGGCAGCCTGTTCCTTCTGTGTTTTCATGTTTAGTGCTGACTGCATTCTAGTCAGCCAAGGTTTAACCTGTTTTGGTTTCACAGCAGTTGCTGTTCAGTCTCTGCTTTACGACTGTCGTACGGCACAGCATGACTGAACACTGAGTCTAACTGCTGTTGCTTGAAGGTACAAGAGTGTATAAATATGTGGTTGTTAAAAGAAGCACCGTCTGTGCGTCTTTATGTACGTAACACAGCCCCTACCTTTATAGTAAACCCACCCTACAGGGAAGCCTAATTAGGTAATGCAAGGAAGCGATGGTTGTATGCTTTTTTTGAAAGTCTGTATTTAAATTGGATTATATTGTAGTGAAATCCTTAACCACCGTAAGAATGATCCTTCCGTCGGGTTCTGCAGTCTCTCGTTCCAGTCTCTCATCGGCTGGTGTTATTGTGTGCTGTTCCATCTTGACTGATCCTTTACACTTTACAGACCTCTACTTAATATCTATATCCATTTAAAAGAAAACATGGGTGAATCAGGTCAGAATAACTGCTAATAAACAGCACTGAGATGATAAAACATATTTTGGCAAGGTATTTTTTTGTTCGTTCCTAGGAAAGCTAATTAAAAAATGACGCCTGCCAATCGATACTCCCCCCATGAAGTCCAATATTCCCTATGGGGGGGGGGGGGGGGGGGGGAATCCACAAGTGTGGGAAAAGTAGTTATAAAATATCAAATGAGCAAAATGTTGAAAATTAGTTTAATATAATGAGTTAATTTAGTCTATAATTCTATCTCTTTTTTAAAATATTGGGATTGTAAGGGATATCAAATATAAAAAGTAGAGATTAGGTGATGATTGCAGGGCAGAGCATTTAATTCAGGGCAGAATGCAATATTTTTTAACTCAAACAGTTAAAACAGTATAAAATTATTATTAATAAGAATTATGTTAATCTATTCATGCAGCAAAATAAGTTACTGAAATACATTATCCTTTTTACAGTGACTTCCAAATGTTATTTAATGAAAATATACAATATTTCCCTCTCCCTCTCGCTTTCTCTGCCTACTCTAGTATGTGTCTATCCTATTTGGGTCAATAAGCTGCAGTGAATTGGTTTTCCATAAATCGATGAAGTGTGTGAGTGGGCGTGGGAGAGAAGAAAATATAAATATTATCACAAACACTGAGGCAGCCAAGCAGATTTTTTTTTCTGCTTTTATTGGCAAAACTAATCGCAATATTACAGGGAGCTATCTAGTGTCTTTGGCATTAATTACTCATTTTAAGCTTCAGCTCTGCTCCTTGTTTGCCATGTTTTGTCCTTCATGGGTATGATTTCTGATTTTTGGTTTACCTGGTGTATCCTGTTTGAAATTAAAGTCTGACTGGATCTTATAGAATATGTTATAAACCACAAAGGTATTATCTTGTTTCTGAAATTACGTCTTGAAGCTACAGTAACAGGGCAGAGGCTGTGTTCGACTCTGCAAGCCCTCGCTCTACAAGCAAGCATCTTAACCACTGCACAAAACAGCCAGGCCCATTTACACAAGCAATCACAGAGCTGTGCCTGTGCAATGGGCAGTGTTGTGTGATGCACTGCTTAGCAGATTCTGGCCCTCGCTGAGATGAGGTTAAGAGTTTACTGTAAAGCGTGGTGGCTGTTTCAAGTCGTTCTCACGGCTGCTGCAGGTGACAGCGGATGGATGTCAGCTGGGCGCTGCTCTTACGGGTTCTGGTGAGATTGAAAGCTCTGTAACTGCTCCTGCAATGGAGCCTGGCTCTTTCGCGGTCGCGATGTTTCCCTGCGATGCATGTGGTCACTGGTTTGCGCCTTGCCTGCGCGCTGCCACACCTGCAGGGGTCACTATCCATAATGCCTGCTCTGTAGCGCTCCTACATGTCCTGCAGGTATTTCAAAGGCACTTTGAAAGCCACACAGTATGGCTCGGTGAGTCCACATGAAGGCTCACTGCGAAGTGGTATTAATGAGCCAATCCTCCTGGAATGTAGATGAGAGCCTGATTCTAATGAATCTGTGATCCCTGATTATCATCATCTTTAGTAAAATTAGCAGTAATGATAATTGGCATCATAATGCAATTTTCAATCCGCAGAGTAAACAGTGTGTTATTGGTGTTTACAAGAAACATCTTCAGCGGCAATTACAGCTGAGAGGGGGGAAACTGATGGAGGACAGAATGGATCTTTTCTTAGGCTTGTGCTATTACAGCTGATTCTACTGAATTTATAGAGAAGCAGAAGGAACCGAGGGCGCCAAAAGTAAAAGGAGTGATCTCAACAGGAGCTACCTCCGGGGGGGGGTGGTTCGAACACCTG
Source organism: Polyodon spathula (assembly GCF_017654505.1). Lineage (NCBI taxonomy): Eukaryota > Metazoa > Chordata > Actinopteri > Acipenseriformes > Polyodontidae > Polyodon > Polyodon spathula. The sequence goes on from NC_054534.1 coordinate 1,623,742, forward strand.
TTTGACAAGGAGTCATAACCAACAATCATAGACAAAGTATTTTTTTAATATATTAGAATTTTTTACTTTAAGTGTTTTTTTTTATCTTACTAAAAAATAGCAGACACCACGTAAAAAAGTTACATATACAGTTTTTTTTTTTTCAATAAACAAATAAATTTGGTCTTGATGGAGACAAAAGATTTGCTCTGTGGATGAGGAGGAGAAAATGCGCACCCTCTTATAATACAATTAAATTACCATCCCGATTCATTTCCAGTGAGACACACACTCACTTTGTTAATGGTAATACGATTACACGTGGGATCTCCTGTTTTAGATGGAAGCAGGATAAGGTTTCTGCAGCCAGCGCCCAGAGTGAAAGGAAAGTTTGCTTCCAAATGTTTTTTTTAAACCCAGGAAAAACGCCCTCGATCACACATGTACCAGCAGAGGAAGTTGAATTGATCCACATACCCTCATAAGAACATAAGAAAGTTTACAAACGAGAGGAGGCCATTCGGCCCATCTTGCTCGTTTGGTTGTTAGTAGCTTATTGATCCCAAAATCTCATCAAGCAGCTTCTTGAAGGATCCCAGGGTGTCAGCTTCAACAACATTACTGGGAGTTGATTCCAGACCCTCACAATTCTCTGGAAAAAAAGTGTCTCCTATTTTCTGTTCTGAATGCCCCTTTTCTAATCTCCATTTGTGACCCCTGGTCCTTGTTTCTTTTTTCAGGTCTGAAAAAGTCCCTTGGGTCGACATTGTCAATACCTTTTAGAATTTTGAATGCTTGAATTAGGTCGCCACGTAGTCTTCTTTGTTCAAGACTGAACAGATTCAATTCTTTTAGCCTGTCTGCATATGACATGCCTTTTAAGCCCGGAATAATTCTGGTCGCTCTTCTTTGCACTCTTTCTAGAGCAGCAATATCTTTTTTATAGCGAGGTGACCAGAACTGCACACAATATTCAAGATGAGGTCTTACAAGTGCATTGTACAGTTTTAACATTACTTCCCTTGATTTAAATTCAACACTTTTCACAATGTATCCGAGCATCTTGTTAGCCTTTTTTATAGCTTCCCCACATTGTAGATGAAGACATTTCTGAGTCAACAAAAACTCCTAGGTCTTTTTTCATAGATTCCTCCAATTTCAGTATCTCCCATATGATATTTATAATGTACATTTTTTATTTCCTGCGTGCTACCTTACACTTTTCTCTATTAAATGTCATTTGCCATGTGTCTGCCCAGTTCTGAATCTTGTCTAGATCATTTTGAATGACCTTTGCTGCTGCAACAGTGTTTGCCACTCCTCCTACTTTTGTGTCGTCTGCAAATTTAACAAGTTTGCTTACTATACCAGAATCTAAATCATTAATGTAGATTAGGAATAGCATGCTGTGAGGTTATACATGTTAACCACTCCCTCCATCAGTTCAGTTTGAGAATTAATCTTTTGTGCGGGACTTTGTCAAAAGCTTTCTGGAAATCTAATAAAAGTTAGGCACGATCTCCCTTTCCCGAAAACCATGTTGACTGTCTCCCATAACCCTGTTACCATATAGGTATTAAACAACAGTGTTTGCCTCTCCTCCTGCTTTTGTGTCGTCTGCACTTTAAATAATTAATGTAGATTAGGAATATCAGAGTACCTAATACTGCAGTTACCACACTCCATTCTGAGTTTTTTCCTCTAATCATTTTCTTGCGTGAAATGGCTTTGCAATATCCATTATCGATGTTGCATCCTCAAAAAAATCAAGCAAGTTAGTTAGGATCCCTTTCCTAAAACCATGTTGCTTTACCATGGTAATTTTCATTTTGGATCTTATTATAGTTTCATAAGTTTGCATTAATAGAAGTCAGGCTTACTGGTCTGTAGTTACCTGGTTCAATCGGTATTACCAATTTTCCAGTCTGTCGGTACCACCCCTGTGTCAAGAGACTGTGCATGATCTTGGTTAGCGGTTTGTAAATTACTTCTTTCATTTCTTTGAGTACTACTGGGAGGATCTCATCCGGCCCAGGGGATTTGTTTATTTTAAGAGCTCCTAGTCCCTTAACACTTCTGCCTCAGTTATGCTAAAGTTATTTAAAACTGGATAGGAACTGGATGACATGTGGGGCATGTTGTCAGTATCTTCCTTTGTAAAAACTTGTGAAAAGTAATCATTTAACATATTTGCTATTTTTTTTTCTTCCTCTACGATTTTGCCATTTGTATCTCTTAAACATTTAATCTCCTCTTTGAATGTTCTCTTGCTGTTGTAATATTGGAAAAACATTTTGGAATTGGTTTTAGCTCCCTTAGCAATGTTCATTTCTATTTCTCTCTTGGCCTTTCTAACTTCCTTTTTGACTTGCGTTTGCAGTTCTGTGTACTCTTTCTGCGTACTTTCTTTTTGGTCCTTTTTTAATGCTCTGTAAAGTGCCTTTTTTCGCTGAATATTTTTTTTAATTGATCTATTAAACCATTTTGGCAATTTAGTTTTACATTTAGATTTGTCTACTTTAGGGATGTAATTGTTTTGCGCCTCTAGTACTACATTTTTGAAGAACAACCATCCTTCTTCTGTGGGTGTTTTCTCTATTTTACTCCAATCTACTTCTGTTAGTCTCTGTTTCATGCCTTCATAGTTTGCTTTTCTAAAATTGTAAACCTTAGCTTTAGTCTTTACTTTTGGGGATTTAAAAAACACTTCAAATGAGACCATGTTATGGTCTGAGTTTGCCAGTGGTTCTCTGACCTCTGTTTTAGTTATTCTATCTTCGTTATTTGAAAAGACTAAATCAAGGCATGCCTCCCCTCTAGTGGGTGCCTTGACAAATTGTGTTAGGAAGCAGTCATTTGTCATTTCCACCATTTCTATTTCATCCTTCGTGCTACCCACCGGGTTTTCCCATTTTATTTGGGGGAAGTTGAAATCCCCCATTAGTATGGCTTCTCCTTTGCTACACACATTTCTAATGTCATTGTATAACAGATTATTGTGCTCACCGTCTGAATCTGGCGGTCTATAGCATGCTCCTATTATTATGCCCTTTGAATTTTTGTCTGTTATTCTGACCCATATTGATTCGGTTTTATTTTCTTTGTCCAGGTTTAACACCTGGGCTTCAAGACTGTTTCTTATGTATAGCGCTACCCCTCCTCCTCTTCTGTCCTGCCTGTCTTTCCTATACAGTGTATACCCACAAATATTATATTCGTCCCCATCACTCTCAGACAACCAAGTTTCTGTAACACCTATCACATCATAATGTTGTCGTAGGACCAGAGGTGTTATGAGCAGTGTTTAGGGGAAGCAAATCTCCTGTTTTAGATGGAAGCAGGATAAGGTTTCTGCAGCTGTGACTTCATCCCCAGGTGTCCTCACAGCCACATACCCTCTATAAAACAGCATGAGCTTTATGGTTATAGTCATCAGGTCTATTTCCCTGGGAGGGTGGAGGTGCTCAGTAATCTCAACGTTTCTTGGCTACTGTTTCTGTCATACAGATGGAGAAGGCTCAAGTTTTGTTTTTATTTCTCAAGCACAGCAGGTAGAAGCCATCTCCTTGACCTGTTTTGCCTATAAAATGGCAATTATTTTAATGCCCCCCTTGCAAATCTGATTGAGTGAAAAATGATAGTGATGCTTGTATTCTCTCAGTAATAATAAAAGCAGCAGTTTCATTTTCTTTGATGGAATAAAATGCAAATAAATGGATGTTGCTTTTGAACATGATGCATGCTTAATGAGCACCAAACCTACTGATTCTGTGCCTTTTAGCTTTAGTAAACTTATTTTCCTGTCTTTCTTTTTTCTATTTGTAATATGTATACTTGTTGCATGGTTCTTTCAGAAATCCCTGGTAATCAGGAGAGTCTTTTAATCAGAAAGTTTGGACAGCTCTTTTATAGGGCTTACCGGCTGGTTCACTGCACTGCTGTGTTCAGTGGAGCATTTGTTTTCTAAACTGCACAAGCAATTTGCCATTTTGAGTTCAGGTAGAGGGAATAACAATTTGCCTTTTAGGTCCACCGTTGTCCTGCCAGCGGTTATGCGTATATTTATACACAGATGTCCCCGATGACAATGTTAACCCTGGTGCATTTTAATGAGGTCAAATTTTGACAAATCTACAGCAACCCTGCCCGCTAGTACATGATCCATAGATTGTAATTAAAACAAGCAGTGTGAATTTTGAGTCTTTATTATTATTATTATTATTATTATTATTATTATTATTATTATTATTATTATTATTATTATTATTATTATCAACTAACAGAAACTTGGGGGTGACCTATGCATCACATAGGCTGCGGCAGAGTCACTTCCAATAGGACCTCGGTTTTATATCTTATTTAACAGACCAAGCTATTCTTTGGAAGAGCTCCCTGAAGGCAGCTGGATGTATTCACTGTTTCCTGAAAATAAAAGACAGATGAGAAAAGAGAGGGAACAAAAACAGATAAGCCCCTTGTCATCAAACTGCTCACGGGTGAAAATCTGAAGATTATATTTCTGTGTTTTCAAGCCCAGCTCGTGATGCGTGTGGAAATTAAATAACAGACTGCCATTGATGTTTGTTCTCTTTTTTTTTGATGACCCCTGAAATGAAGGAATTTTCATTAGTTTTCCCTCTGCTAGCAGCTGACTTCACGCACAGCTCTGAACTCTCAGTGAAAGCAGTGCATTAAAAGCACATATTTCATTCTCACACAACTGCTTTTTTCATTATTATTCACACAGGTTCAAATTGTAAGCTGCTTTATCCTCTGTGTTATCGTACTATTTATCCCTGGAAATGTGGAAGGGCGGTCCACTATTGCTTCAACACAACCAGCATGAAGCATGTGGCATATCATACCAAAAACACACATTCAAATGAACACAACCAACCAAAGTTAATCAAATAATAGTAATAATAATAATAATAATTTAGGAGCATCTACACAGATGTGAATATTATGTGTAAACTTCTTTAGATATTAAAACAGTGAGTTTATTTTTTTTTTTTCTGAAGTTTATTCCAAGACCACAGAGCAATTCCATACAAACCCTATGAACTGTGAAACTTCAAGACAGCCTGATATCTACAGCTATGGCCAAACGTATCACCTTATAGAATGAACACATTGTGCTTCACAAACACTTTGTAGTTTTCAAAATCATTTCGTAGTTTCTTTGGTTACATGATGTTAAATACTCTAAATCAATCGTGTCCAGAGATGTTAATACCATAAAGTGGGGTAAACATTAAGCCTTCTGTGACTTGGCTTTTATTTAACACACTCTCAATTTCATATGACAGGCACAATGGCATCGGAATAACATTCTCAAGTACAGAAAGGTTAATGAACATATTACTGATGCCTCGTTCTGACGGATTTGATCGGTGCGTTCCTGGCTTTAATTAGCTGGAGCAGATGGCAAAGCACGGCAAGTCTTGATAAAACAGGCCCTTTGTTTCTGTTTAATTCAGGGCTGAAAGCTTGTTGCACAATCATACTTCATCAGTCCTCTATTGAGGTGAGTGTACAGAGCACCATAAGAATGATACAAGAAATACCATTTGCAGTGAACACTTGGTAAAAAGGGGCTAAGGGATAGTTTGAGCTAGTTTGAGATCAAATTTCTTGATTTGGAACTAGCATTCATTCAACAATTATGAATGCTTAAAGTGTAGCACACCATTCAAAGGTTATAGCATTCCCTCTTATGGTCAATACATTATGAAAAGCAACGAAAACTTAAATAAATGTACAATAAAGTTGAGGGACTGAATTTATTTATTTAGAACAAAGAAGAATGGGGAGGGGGAGGGGGGGGGGGGTTACTGAAGTCTTTAAAATCTTAAAAGGAATTGACAAAGTTAACCCTCACAATACTTTAAAACCAAGACCAGGGGTCACCGTTTACACTGAAGTAGAGATAGACTCAGGACAGGGTTGGAGACATTCCTTTACACAGAGAGTGGTGAGGGTATGGAATGGATTACATAGCTTAATTGTTGAAGCTGAATCATTGGGATCCTTTAGGACCTGACTTGACAAAGGTTTATGATCAAGCAGCTACCAGGAATTTGACGACATTGATAGGGCAAGTGTCCTGCTTTCGTTCATATATTTAAAAAATGTTCTTATGGATAATAATAATTTGTAAAAATGTATTAAAATAATTAACCAAAACAACATTTAAACCAAATTATAATGATTGGAAATCAATGATTCATAAAAAACATAACGGAGCAAGTTGACTTCGACCCACCTTCCTAATACCCCTGCGTTCCTGGAGCAAGACCATCACTGAAAACATTCTCTGCTCTCCCTATCTGGTGATGTGTTCTGACAAACACTGTGAAATGGAATAGGATTGTCTCAAGCAAGGACAGTAGAGAGCAAGGAGAGGTGATGGATAACTTAATTAGGTGGAATATCTGTACCATGATTAATTAATTAGGGGCTACTCCCACGCCTTTTATTTCTTCTTGCCTTTTAAAGACATACATCTGCTGCCTGGAACGTTGCTATTTATTTTATAGTCACACGGTGGGGGACTCGCATCAGTCATTTAAGTATCATTTCCATAATTGACAGTAGCGCAATGGGTCTTCCCATACTTCATAATTAAGTCAGGCAAATGAATGTGCTGTGGCCACCTGCACTCTTATGACTGAAACGGTACATTTGAACCAGAGACACATTAATAGAGCGCTGGAGCAGTGGCATTATGACTATTTCTGACGGAGATACAAATGGAAAATAGCTGCACTTCACTGAATTCATTTTCACTTTTATTTTTGTCTTGGATTAGTTCTCAAATCTAAGCACTAGACCTCATTGCCTTGTGAATCCCAGTCCTCAGCCCTCACCACTAGACCACATTGCCTCCTCTAGCCACTAGACCACACTGCCTGCTGGCTCCCAGACCTCGGCTCTCACCACTAGACCACACTGCCTCCTGGATCCCAGTCCTATGCTCTCACCACTAGACCACACTGCCTGCTGGTTCCCAGTCCTATGCTCTCACCACTAGACCACACTGCCTCTGGGCTCTCAGTACTCAGCTCTCATCACTAGACATTATGATCTAGATAAGTTATTTCACAATCACTCTGTGCGGGGAGTGCTGTATATATCTATTACTCTGTACGGAAGTCATTGGGAAGTAGATTAAATTATCTGCAGAGTAATGGGGCTGCTTCTTCTAATGGCAAGACAGTCTAATTCTTCAATATAATCACCGGAACTATGTATCCCTGTTGTATTTTCTGCTTCTAGACTCATCCACGTTTTTTTTTTCTCCTCCATTGGCATTAAGTAAAATTAAATGAGTTTTGGGTTCCTAAAGACTATTATAAAAAGGAGAATATTTACAGTACTCTGTTGTACACTAAATGTTTTTTTTTTTGTATATACTATTGTGTTTTTTAGCTTTGAGTTCTCTATTCGTACATCTTGTGGATGGATAGAAAGTGGTGTGCTCTGTATTGAATTTGCTATGTGTTTATGTAAGGAGCAGTGGGATGAGTGTAAAAGCTCTATAACCACTGCTCCAGAAGAGCCTGTGATTACAAAGCTCACTTGCGATGGGAGTGTTCGCTGATTAACATCTAGCCTACCTGTTACGTTTACCCAAATGAAAGTTTATTTCCAGTAAACATGCCAATTGTCTTCATAAAAGTAGACTTTAGTCATAATTGCATATTTATTTACTTTCACACTGGTAAGTGACATCATGGGGGTCTCCTGGAAACAAACAAAGGGTTCTGATCTAAAGTTATGAACGGTAACTGTCATTGTAAAAAAGTCAAGGAAAAGGAGGATGGAGACTAAATTCAGTCATGGGATGGGAGGTGGGTGGATGGGATATGGTGAAAGAATGTTCTATGCACTTTATTGAGACATTATTGAGTGTTTATACGACAGTGAGGTGTATGATAATCACAGCCTGTATTTTTGTTTATTCAAAACAATACACTCTCATACACTTTCCATTCTAGGGACAAAGACTGAAGCCAGACTCTGTCATGACACAATTCCCCCAGAAACTGCAAAGAAAACAGACATGCCACAGCATTCCGCATGCAGGCTGTACAGTGATATAGATCTAAGATAAAGAAGAAGAAGGACAGCTGTTGGCAATAAAACATTTTATACTTTCAGTATTCAGGCATGGTTACGGTTGCAGTGTGCGGAGAATCCTTAGTGGTTCATTATCTCCTTGAAATTGTCTACTGAGGTATGTTACCTTGTCTAATGAATATTGTATTTACAGTCTCTCTCGCTCTCTCAGTGTGTCGTTAATGTAACAGGCCTCACAAGTGAGAAAAGGATCCTTTTTGTGTTAAGATGCTTGATTATGGAAACAGACTGAGTAAAACTTAAATGAACCGGTCACGTACGAGGCTGAACATTTGCATTTAGTGATTCATAGTGCCTCTGTCATATTTCCTGTATACATAAAAACTCATATCGCCAATTACCGCTCTCATTTGGCCTGAACCATCTCTTGTCTTGTCGTTTTGCATAGCAAGGCTGGTGGTCTTAACTTGCAATCCACACCTCACTCAGTGCTATTGAGATATCTCATACATGCTCTTAGCCATTTTATTTGTGTTTGTAATTTGTAAAATATTGCTTTCCCATTCAAGCATTGCACCTTAATAAAACAATCTGGCTGGGTGTCTTGAGCAGGCTTCTCACTTCAACAGCTGCAGAGCGGCTCCAGCCTCAAGCCCAGATAATACAACTGCATTGCAGCCACTGCCTCTCACATCCAGCCCTCATAAATCACGCTCATGTCTCCCTTTGTCCATGCAAATTCATTTATTTTCCTATTTACAATAAAATGTTTTATTTGGGATGTGTAACTGGACTTGAAAAACATTTATTTATTTTTTAACAGACAGGCATAAGCTTATTCAGTTTCCGTTAAAAATTATGAACTCGAAATTCAACCATCTATGTCAATTGACATGCTGGTTTCTATTTTAACTCTGGCGGGTCTTTATACCGCCACTCTAACTCTGTGTTACTCTCTCTGGCACATTCCCTGGAGGCTGATAGTATAGACCCACAACAGAATTGCATGCAATACAATTACAAAAAAATGAGTTTGGTGATAAACCAGTTTTTTACATTTTAGGGAGCTGGCATTTAGATTTGCTCCTTTAAAGATGTTCTCTTTTTTATTGATTAGGGACTATTTAGACCTCTCTTTAAATTAGTTGTCACCCTATTGAGATGTAGCTGTGCTGGCCCTGCAGGCGCACAGTTAATATCCTAAACTAAACTAAACTAATATACTGTTTTTTAAAATGTCCTCAGACACCATTATCAAACAGTATTTAAACAAGTAAAACTGAAACTTGGTTTGGTTTCACATACACCCCCTCAAGAATTTCTCCTCACCAGTTCCTATAAGCAGTTATCCAACTAGAACTGAGATAAATTCAGAAATTGCAGTTCACGACAAGTCGCCTGGGATATAGAACTCTTTGTGTCCTTGTCAGGATATAAGTGGTGTGGGGAAGAAGGTATGGTCCAAACAGTTCAATAGATTTTAAAACAACGTCCTTATTTATTTAAATACACAAATAATAAAAATCTGCTCCCTCTTCCAACAATTTGTTAAGTACACAAATAATGACACGAAATGTGCACAGGAAGTGTTGCTGGGGTGGTACTCTGCAGTGTTGTGATGTGCTGTACAGTGGCAGCAGTGCTCTGAGTTTTCCACTGGCTCTGGGGCTGCAGCTCCCAACCTCTAGTCCTCTGCAACACAAAACAAAAACAAACAAACACTCACATAGTAACATAGCTGCATGCCCTTTGTATTGCCATACTCCTCCCTGTGCTCAGCCTGGCGGGACACACTCTACCAATCAATGGATTTCTTTAGAAGTCTTGCAACTATGCGTTTTCTCCAAAATGGCCGACTTCCGGTTCTGACTTACCATTGAGTCGAGCTGTCTCTGGGAAAGCATACCACCAACCTTACATAGCGCCCTTTCTGGTCAGGAGGTAGACTTGCAGCTCAGATTCCTTCTCTTTTAGTCAAAGTTGTAGGGTGGTGCTACTGTACATAATTTTATGTTTGATTCATTGAATATCCAAGGTATTGGTAATTTAATTCCAGGAAATACTGTCCATTCAGTAAAGCCTACTTAAACCATTAAAATCCACTTACAGAAGCAGAAATTTGCTTATCGTGGATTGCATTGTATCATATTGTGTAACATAACAATGTCATCAGCAAAGAAAATATACTGTGCTTTCGCATGGGATTAAATCCAGTCAAGAATGGATCACTGAAGAACATCTTTAGTGACTACATGTACCAGTATATGAGCTTTAGCGCTGTCTAATCCAGAGCCTGGATAGAGCCTTGATTACACTTGAATAACAGAGCCAAAGGAAAGGAGGTATTAAAGCCAGTGCCTTGATAAGCAAAGCTAAACAGGGGGTGGCTTTAAGAAGCACAGATATGCTAATGGAATAACAAGAGGAGCTTTTTACCACATGCAGGAAAGGCAATGCCCTTAATGAAGGTGCCACAGGAAGGCAGGGGACTCTTATTATTTATTATTATTGGGATAGTTTTCAAAGCAATATTAAAAAGGAAAAATGGAAAAAAATAAATCAGAATGCAGGCTTTGTGTGTTTTCCTTGTCACTGAACATCCCTTGATAAGAGAAAGTGTCTGTGTTTAGCAGAAAGCTACCTGATCCCTGCTCGATAGTCTTGAATTTCAGCACTGCGATCCGGTTACGACCATGAGCAAACATTGGGATTAGAGCCAGCCACGCAGATATCTTTCTGATCAAAGTGCCCGGGGCTTACAGCATAAAACCATGCTGGCACAATCACCTCCAACTCAGACAGGTGGAAATCAGGCTTTCATTCTCGGCAGCCATCAATAGCGCAGGATTTGCAAAATACACTACAATCAATCTCCACAAACCCCTTCCCAGCACTTCGGATTAAACAGGGCCTTAATCCTATTTGTTTCGCCAGCCTGTTCTTCTTCTACTTCTTATTATAAAACAAGTTTACAGCAGTAAATGCACCCCCAAGTCGGTTTGGCTTGGTGGGGATTCCTGACTGCAGGAACAGCACACCCAAGATGAAGGCAATTGCTTTTTGCTCAAATTTATTTAGAACAAAACAAATGGATTAAACAAACAAACAAACTATACAAATTACAGCAACACCCAAGCTATGCTGCTGTACTGTATCAGCGCTGCTCTCACCCAAGCTATGCTGCTGTACTGTATCAGTGCTGCTCTCACCCAAGCTATGCTGCTGTACTGTATCAGCGCTGCTCTCACCCAAGCTATGCTGCTGTACTGTATCAGCGCTGCTCTCACCCAAGCTATGCAGCTGTACTGTATCAGCGCTGCTCCCAGCCAAGCTATGCAGCTGTACTGTATCAGTGCTGCTCTCACCCAAGCTATGCAGCTGTACTGTATCAGTGCTGCTCCCACCCAAGCTATGCTGCTGTACTGTATCAGTGCTGCTCTCACCCAAGCTATGCAGCTGTACTGTATCAGCGCTGCTCCTACCCAGATCACAACCTGCTGCTCTGGCATGCATTCCTGCTGACCGGAGGTACTGTCTCGTTATATACAGTGTGGCCAGGTCTAAATGACAATCGATTCATCAGTTATCAGCCCTTATTATGCTCATGGTTTTTGCAGGGATGGGATTTTATCATCAGTTATTTAGTACCATATCTTTAAGATATACAGGTAATTTACTGATAGTACTGCAATGCGTCTGTGTATAGCTATAGATGAGTCCTCAAAGCTATAAACTTTAAAGGTGTAATGCTTTATCTACATAAATCATCAATCCAGGCCACTGGTCATAAGGGGCACTGTTGCCAACACCTTTAAGTATGGTAGATTTGATATAAGAACATAAGAACATAAGAAAGTTTACAAACGAGAGGAGGCCATTCGGCCCATCTTGCTCGTTTGGTTGTTAGTAGCTTATTGATCCCAAAATCTCATCAAGCAGCTTCTTGAAGGATCCCAGGGTGTCAGCTTCAACAACATTACTGGGGAGTTGATTCCAGACCCTCACAATTCTCTGTGTAAAAAAGTGTCTCCTATTTTCTGTTCTGAATGCCCCTTTTTCTAAACTCCATTTGTGACCCCTGGTCCTTGTTTCTTTTTTCAGGCTGAAAAAGTCCCTTGCGTCGACACTGTCAATACCTTTTAGAATTTTGAATGCTTGAATTAGGTCGCCACGTAGTCTTCTTTGTTCAAGACTGAACAGATTCAATTCTTTTAGCCTGTCTGCATATGACATGCCTTTTAAGCCCAGAATAATTCTGGTCGCTTTTCTTTGCACTCTTTCTAGAGCAGCAATATCTTTTTTATAGCGAGGTGACCAGAACTGCACACAATATTCAAGATGAGGTCTTACAAGTGCATTGTACAGTTTTAACATTACTTCCCTTGATTTAAATTCAACACTTTTCATAATGTATCCGAGTATCTTGTTAGCCTTTTTTATAGCTTCCCCACATTGCCTAGATGAAGACATTTCTGAGTCAACAAAAACTCCTAGGTCTTTTTCATAGATTCCTTCTCCAATTTCAATATCTCCCATATGATATTTATAATGTACATTTTTATTTCCTGCGTGCAGTACCTTACACTTTTCTCTATTAAATGTCATTTGCCATGTGTCTGCCCAGTTCTGAATCTTGTCTAGATCATTTTGAATGACCTTTGCTGCTGCAACAGTGTTTGCCACTCCTCCTACTTTTGTGTCGTCTGCAAATTTAACAAGTTTGCTTACTATACCAGAATCTAAATCATTAATGTAGATTAGGAATAGCAGAGGACCTAATACTGATCCCTGTGGTACACCGCTGGTTACCACACTCCATTCTGAGGTTTTTCCTCTAATCAGTACTTTCTGTTTTCTACATGTTAACCACTCCCTAATCCATGTACATGTGTTTCCTTGAATCCCAACTGCGTTCAGTTTGAGAATTAATCTTTTGTGCGGGACTTTGTCAAAAGCTTTCTGGAAATCTAAATAAACCATGTCATATGCTTTGCAATTATCCATTATCGATGTTGCATCCTCAAAAAAATCAAGCAAGTTAGTTAGGCACGATCTCCCTTTCCTAAAACCATGTTGACTGTCTCCCAGTACCCTGTTACCATATAGGTAATTTTCCATTTTGGATCTTATTATAGTTTCCATAAGTTTGCATATAATAGAAGTCAGGCTTACTGGTCTGTAGTTACCTGGTTCAGTTTTGTTTCCCTTTTTGTGGATCGGTATTACGTTTGCAATTTTCCAGTCTGTCGGTACCACCCCTGTGTCAAGAGACTGCTGCATGATCTTGGTTAGCGGTTTGTAAATTACTTCTTTCATTTCTTTGAGTACTACTGGGAGGATCTCATCCGGCCCAGGGGATTTGTTTATTTTAAGAGCTCCTAGTCCCTTTAACACTTCTGCCTCAGTTATGCTAAAGTTATTTAAAACTGGATAGGAACTGGATGACATGTGGGGCATGTTGTCAGTATCTTCCTTTGTAAAAACTTGTGAAAAGTAATCATTTAACATATTTGCTATTTTTTTTTCTTCCTCTATGATTTTGCCATTTGTATCTCTTAAACATTTAATCTCCTCTTTGAATGTTCTCTTGCTGTTGTAATATTGGAAAAACATTTTGGAATTGGTTTTAGCTCCCTTAGCAATGTTCATTTCTATTTCTCTCTTGGCCTTTCTAACTTCCTTTTTGACTTGCATTTGCAGTTCTGTGTACTCTTTCTGTGTACTTTCTTTTTGGTCCTTTTTTAATGCTCTGTAAAGTGCCTTTTTTCGCTGAATATTTTTTTTAATTGATCTATTAAACCATTTTGGCAATTTAGTTTTACATTTAGATTTGTCTACTTTAGGGATATAATTGTTTTGCGCCTCTAGTACTACATTTTTGAAGAACAACCATCCTTCTTCTGTGGGTGTTTTCTCTATTTTACTCCAATCTACTTCTGTTAGTCTCTGTTTCATGCCTTCATAGTTTGCTTTTCTAAAATTGTAAACCTTAGCTTTAGTCTTTACTTTTGAGGATTTAAAAAACACTTCAAATGAGACCATGTTGTGGTCTGAGTTTGCCAGTGGTTCTCTGACCTCTGTTTTAGTTATTCTATCTTCGTTATTTGAAAAGACTAAATCAAGGCATGCCTCCCCTCTAGTGGGTGCCTTCACAAATTGTGTTAGGAAGCAGTCATTTGTCATTTCCACCATTTCTATTTCATCCTTCGCGCTACCCACCGGGTTTTCCCATTTTATTTGGGGGAAGTTGAAATCCCCCATTAGTATGGCTTCTCCTTTGCTACACACATTTCTAATGTCATTGTATAACAGATTATTGTGCTCACCGTCTGAATCTGGCGGTCTATAGCATGCTCCTATTATTATGCCTTTTGAATTTTTGTCTGTTATTCTGACCCATATTGATTCGGTTTTATTTTCTTTGTCCAGGTTTAACACCTGGGCTTCAAGACTGTTTCTTATGTATAGCGCTACCCCTCCTCCTCGTCTGTCCTGCCTGTCTTTCCTATACAGTGTATACCCACAAATATTATATTCGTCCCCATCACTTTCAGATAACCACGTTTCTGTAACACCTATCACATCATAGTTACCTGTTAGTGCAGTAGCTTCAAGTTCTAGAATTTTGTTTCTGATACTTCTAGCATTTAGATAAATACATTTAATGGTTGTCTTACCTGAGTTGTTGTTCTTGTTTTGATGCGGTCTCCCTTCTGTTTTTTTGTTGATTTCTCCCCCCTTCCTTTCTAGTTTAAATGCTAGAATAACATGCTTAACATGGCCACCATTTCAATTGAGGAAAGCTGTGTTCCATGGGATGCCATTACAGTTCTGATAATACCAGCCATATCAAGTTTTATTGCACAGTGTGTTTTACCACAGAACATTGCAGAAGAACTTGGTAGTTTACTATCAATGTGAAAATAAACATTCTCAAACATGCAGTAAATATGGACACAACAGAACAGAGTTCAATTCAACATAATTGCAGATAGAATGTAAACAACTGGTGATTGATTTGCAGATGTCAGAAACTAGTGGTGACCGATAGAGGAAGATGACAGCTGCAGAGTGCGGTGCCATCTGAGAATCATCAATCAATATGACAGCTGCAGAGGGCGGTGCCATCTGAGAAGCATCAATCAATATGATAGCTGCAGAGGGCGGTGCCATCTGAGAAGCATCAATCAATATGACAGCTGCAGAGGGCGGTGCCATCTGAGAATCATCAATCAATATGACAGCTGCAGAGAGCGGTGCCATCTGAGAAACATCAATCAATATGACAGCTGCAGAGGGCGGTGCCATCTGAGAAGCATCAATCAATATGACAGCTGCAGAGGGCGGTGCCATCTGAGAAACATCAATCAATATGACAGCTGCAGAGGGCAGTGCCATCTGAGAAGCATCAATCAATATGACAGCTGCAGAGGGAGGTGCCATCTGAGAAGCATCAATCAATATGACAGCTGCAGAGGGCGGTGCCATCTGAGAAACATCAATCAATATGACAGCTGCAGAGGGCGGTGCCATCTGAGAAGCATCAATCAATATGACAGCTGCAGAGGGCGGTGCCATCTGAGAAACATCAATCAATATGACAGCTGCAGAGGGCGGTGCCATCTGAGAAACATCAATCAATATGACAGCTGCAGAGGGCGGTGCCATCTGAGAAGCATCAATCAATATGACAGCTGCAGAGGGCGGTGCCATCTGAGAAGCATCAATCAATATGACAGCTGCAGAGGGCGGTGCCATCTGAGAAGCATCAATCAATATGACAGCTGCAGAGGGCGGTGCCATCTGAGAAACATCAATCAATATGACAGCTGCAGAGGGCGGTGCCATCTGAGAAACATCAATCAATATGACAACTGCAGAGGGCGGTGCCATCTGAGAAGCATCAATCAATATGACAGCTGCAGAGGGCGGTGCCATCTGAGAAACATCAATCAATATGACAGCTGCAGAGGGAGGTGCCATCTGAGAAACATCAATCAATATGACAGCTGCAGAGGGAGGTGCCATCTGAGAAACATCAATCAATATGACAGCTGCAGAGGGAGGTGCCATCTGAGAAACATCAATCAATATGACAGCTGCAGAGGGAGGTGCCATCTGAGAAGCATCAATCAATATGACAGCTGCAGAGGGCGGTGCCATCTGAGAAACATCAATCAATATGACAGCTGCAGAGGGAGGTGCCATCTGAGAAACATCAATCAATATGACAGCTGAAGAGGGCAGTGCCATCTGAGAAACATCAATCAATATGACAGCTGAAGAGGGCAGTGCCATCTGAGAAACATCAATCAATATGACAGCTGAAGAGGGCAGTGCCACCTAAGAATAACCTAACCCATCAAGCAATAACCCAACCTTCGAATGTACCTGGAGCTTATTTTATTTTGCCCACTGTAGCAAAAGGGCCAGTTCTTTTTACCAAATCATCATTACATACATTCAATTTAGGGCCTTACAAGTATTCTGTAAAGGTTTTATTTTTCACAGCCTGACAAAGGTATCCTTTCCCTGATGGAGCATAATTTCTGCTTAAAGGACTGCTGATTATACATGTCTCTGGAACAGCAATTCAGAACCATGGGGATATGATCTTGTGAGTCCAGCGCCCAGAACCCCATTAAAGACCTTGGAAATCCAAACTGTGCATGTGCCATGAGAGCGGTGGAGAAGAGCGCCCTGCTGCCGATCTAATGTGCTCAAGATTCATATAAGTGACACACACACATATATATATAATCTGTGTGTGCTTGTGTACTGGGGTGGGGCGGTGCTCCAATGCCCTCTATACATGAAACTGGATATGATACATTCCAAAGTGGAAACAGTGATACTAAAAGATCAGACACATTTCAATGAGAATTGTTTGTCACATGCATGGTTTGGGATTATCCACATGGAAAAATAGAATCAATTACATAGACCTTAATATATAAAGAAACAGACAAGGTGTAAACAGAGATAGTCGGGAAGAACCTAGAGAGAAATGTTGTATTGTACCAAGCTGTAGAGGCTTTGCAAGCAAACACACTACAGTATACCTAGATCACCCCCCGGGAGCATTATAGTGAGGTGATTAACTTCGCTCAGCTTGCTGCAGCCAGAGACACAATGAAGTCAGTAAAATAAGGTTATACTCTTGAACATAATCTAAAGTAATTTTACATTGCGCCTTGAGATTAAAATATACCATTTTCCAAGCTGCTGCTTAATTCAGAGATGAGTTTTGAGAGCACAGTCTGATGCTGAATTAGCGACCCACATAATTCCACGTGTGCATTAAATGTAACCACTTTAAGTTAAGGGGTGTGCATTGTCCACTCATTTAGGCTCACAGTGCTGTTGTACATTACAGTACATTGCTTTTAATTGTATTAAGTGCTGCTCTTGTGATAGAGGATTTGATGCAAGTGCTTTGTGAGTAAACTGCAGTATAAAAGCATGTACTCTCACAGAATTCTCAGACCATGTCTGACAATGACTCAGCTGCATCTCCTTTTGTGCAGCTTTCTGAAAAGAAGAACAAAGAATGAATGTTCTTTACCCAACAGGGTACATTTGAAGACTCTTGGCGACGTCCACAGGTCTAGAAAGCTCCACAAGCAACAACAATCAGCAAATTGATGTGGAGAGTCTTATGTTTCTCAATAAAGACAGAAAGCTTAGGTATTGTTTCTTCTTTTACTGTTAAAGGAAAACAGCTTTTATTTCTAGTTGTTTTGAATCAGATTTTCTGTATATGAGCAAATTACCTACCTGTACAATAAAATGTGCCTAAATTCGTGATCAGAAATATTTTCCATTATATGAAATGGCTAATGTATTTGCTTCACAGCACAGGGGAACATAGCTTCATTCCCGCTGTCCAGTGTGTTCAGGTATCTTGTCAGATGTGTCATTGCTGTGAATGGTGAGTATGAGTCTGTAACAAAGAGCCTTCATTTCCAGTAATCCACAGGATTGTAATTCATTTGAAACCTGTACAGCTGAGAACTGGAAATCAGGCAAGGTTATAGTGTCTCTAATGACTGTGTATTTGCATAATAGTTACATAGTAAATACATGTGCACTTACACATGCTTACAATGGTATTATACATAATACAATGTACTTAATGTGTAAATCCTTTTTGCTTGATATATATAAGTACACAATTGTGTAAGAAAAGAGTTAGGGTTAGGTTTAGACTTAGGGTTAGTGGGGTTAGGGTTAGGTTTAGAGTTAAGGTTAGGGTGAGGGATATGGTAGGGTTAGAGTTATATATTGCAAAAACAAATTAGATATTTAGCACATTGTAACAGTGCATAATAACATTGTAATTATGTGTAAATACACATGTATTTACTAAGATACTACTATGTAAATACACAGTAATGAGAGACACAATATAAAGTGTTACCTATGTTCGAAATAATTTGACATAGAATAAAACAAAGTTTAAAAACAGAATTTAAAACAGCAAATCTTTACTTTTGTTTTTTTAAGTGCTGCTAGCAACGGGACCTTGTGGCAAAGTGGTTTGTAGTGCACAGATGCAGTGGTAATGTGCTGCTCAGGATTGATAGACACAAGACAGGTCACAGTGAAAAAGCAGCTCTTTATTTGCTGACAAATAATAATGGCTCTACACAACAATGTGTATCACTCAGGCAAACCATGGGTTTTAGTACACTATAATACACTAAACAACACACACAAACACAACATGGTCACAAGTTCAGAGTGAGTGTTCTTAGTGAAAGTGATGATTTACAGGTTTACTCGTGCACAATGGTGAAGTGCAGTCTGGGTTTACTCGCTGATGGTTTAGCTACAGCTCCCGGAGGTTAGCCTTCTATAATGACAAGCACAGACAGTTAGTAACAAACAACACACTGAACACTCACGATTCACAAACTGATCGCTTCCTTTCTCAGTCCTCATCATAACCACATCAAAAGAAACAGATTACTTGGGCCACTTCCCCTAAATACCCTCTGTCATGCCCTCTTTCGGTGGCACGACCAATCACGTCTCCTCCAATCCGTGACTGACACTTCCGACTGACCCTGGAATGAACTGCCGAACCATCCATTCCGGGGCTTTCTGCCCCGATTACACAGCGCCCTCACAGATCGGGAGGGAGAGTGTTGACTCGGGTTCATTTGATCTCTGTCACAGACCTATATTTAAAAAAAAGCAGTTCTATCTACCACGAACACTCTGCAACCTCCCAGTGTGAAGTGTGAAACATGTTTCCACTCTGAGAAATGTGGTTCCTTCTTCCCTTTATAGTATTTAAAAATGTGTTTCTTTAGTATCGCTGATGCACAGCACAATGCAAAGTGTAATTCATTTTTTTAGTGAAAGGAATGTCTTGAGCAGTTATTCTCAGAAGGCAGTAAACAGGAATTATTGTGGAATATGTCACTCCACGTAGTCCTGCTGTTACTGGTTGAGTCAGTGGGATTCTTCTGTGCAGGGTTTAATCCCAGCCTTCTCCTATTTCAAGAAGGTACTGAGTTATGTTACCGCAGAATCCAGCCCAGCTGTTGTTATTATCAAGTACAGTGATATAGGTGATAATGTATATGCATGTACCCGAGTACACTGTAATAATCCAACGCCTAAACTTTTGACCATAAACACATTTTAGTTGTAGGCCTAATGAGATTATTATCAGATAATAATAATAATAATAATAATAATAATAATAATAATAATAATAATAATAATAATAATAATAATAATGTGTGCATATATTTATACATGCATACAAACATACATATATAAATACATAAAAAGTGGACTGGTGTTATCAGTAATAAGACATCATGTGTAGACCCCGTAGAGAGAGTTTATGTTCCATACAGAAAACACAATGTGTCCTTGAGCGTCTGAGTCACAAATCCTGTCGCTTTCTGAATGAGCTTCATGACTCAGAAACGGTATGGTAATTCCATTAGCAGGATCTACATGTGGGAGAACTACGTCAGTGACTGCTGTAGCTGGTAATGATCGTGAAAATCAAGACAGCGGAGAGCTTCTCTACTTTGCAGCTTTTATTGTTCCAATCAGACACAAGCGGGTTCATTATTTAGAAAACCCAGGGACAACAGATAACAGAGGGGATAAACAGGCTGAACTATTCTCTCACTTACCAGCTTCATAGCACTACAGAATATGTTGGAATCCCTGATAATAAAGTTTTGTCACTTGACTACTGCCCAGCATTACAGAAATAAGCAAAAATGTAAGTGTTTTTTTGTTTTTTTTATTATTATTATTTATTATTATTATTATTATTATTTTATGTTGGTTGATAAACTTTCCTTTGGGAACCTGTTAGCAGAGTGCAGGAAAGCTGAAGGTCTGTCTCTTGCTGAATTGTTCAATTTATTATTTTATTCTTTTTGTTTGTTTGGGGGAAGGAGCAGTGCTCTACGTCATGTTTTATATTGAAGCACCTCTAGCTTAATGCTCTGTCTGTATTCGAAGAAGGGTATAACACATTTAGCTTTATAATAAATCATCATTTAAAATACATAAAATCAGCAGAAGGATCTGTATATAACTCCTCTGGAGTAAAACAGCCACATAACACAAGAGCAGCCCAGCTTACTCTGTGAGGTGACAGTTTAGGGTTCCTGTGTGGGCAGCTAATGAGAATAATCACATGTCTTTCACATTCTCTATTTTACTCCAATATCTCAGTCTCAGCTCAGGCAACGATGTGTTTTGTTTTGGTTTTTTTTTTGTTTTGTTTTTAATAAAAAGGATGGAGCAGGCATTTGATTCTCAATGGCTGGCAATGGCTCTATTTTCTGCTCTTAGATTTGTGGCACAGCAACGCCACACAGCAGGGAAAGCAGGTATTTAAGAGTGTGTTTTCTGATAGATATTACAGCAGAGAACAAATACAGGTTTTGCTGTGTTCATTATTTTCCCTCAAAGATAGGCACTATGTTTACACTATATTTACTTAAACATTTAAACCTGACTTACTCCCAGAGTATTTTTGTATTTTGATGATGTCATCACCACACACTAATGCAGATACTGGTGTCAAAGAAACAAACTGTAACCAAAAATACTACTTGATCCCTGAAAAAATTGTATATCTATAACAATGTGTTTAGAGAGGGAAATTTAAAGTGAATACCATTAAGTATGTCATAAATAATACATTATGCCCACTCCACCCCCCCAAAAAAAAAAAAAACTAAAGAAAAACAACAGTTTGAAGCAAAGCTGATGAACCACTCTTTGTTTTAATGTGCATTGCTACCTGTTTCTTTTTTAATGGTTTGCAAGCACAATGAACCTACCTTAGGATGCTCTTGAAATAGTGACTTGCTTTGAAAAGAATCATACATTTCCAGTCTTAAACCTTTTTTTTATTACAAACATGTTTTATTTGATTTCAACTGGTTGGGGCGTTTCCACATGGAATATTTAGAAAGAAAAGGAATTAGGTGCTAGGTCACATGCTTTTCTGAAGGTAACCATGTGATGTGCCGAAGCAGTCTGCATAGCAACGAACTGCCAATGAGGTCAGGTGATCCGGATCTGGAGGAGCTGCAGCTCCGCCCCTCTCTGAACGACTATGAGCAGAAAGCACTTCAACTCTTTGGGTGTTTAGAAAAGGGCAGTGGGCACCTTGTGCAATGGGGATTCAGGGTTAGGACAGAGGACATGGGGATTCAGGGTTAGGACAGAGGACATGGGGATTCAGGGTTAGGACAGAGGACATGGGGATTCAGGGTTAGGACAGAGGACATGGGGATTCAGGGTTAGGACAGAGGACATGTGGATTCAGGGTTAGGACAGAGGACATGGGGATTCAGGGTTAGGACAGAGGACATGGGGATTCAGGGTTAGGACAGAGGACATGGGGATTCAGGGTTAGGACAGAGGACATGGGGATTCAGGGTTAGGACAGAGGACATGGGGATTCAGGGTTAGGACAGAGGACATGGGGATTCAGGGTTAGGACAGAGGACATGGGGATTCAGGGTTAGGACAGAGGACATGTGGATTCAGGGTTAGGACAGAGGACATGTGGATTCAGGGTTAGGACAGAGGACATGTGGATTCAGGTTTAGGATAGAGGCAGAGCGTGGTGAGGGTATGGAATGCATTTCCTAGCCATGTTGTTGATGCTGAATTACATATGTCCAAAGTTTCATCAATTGGAATGTTGGTCCAGGCCATTTACTGCAGAAGGACAATGTTTGGCAAAAACCAAACACTGCGTTTAAACAGAAGAACCTCATCCCAACCTTCAAGCATGGTGAATTTTGCATTGTATCAGAAGATTCTAGAGGAGAATTTCAGGCCATCCGTCTGTGAGCTGATGCTGAACCAAAAGTGGTTCAAGCAGCAAGACAATGATCCTAAACATCCAAGCAGATCTACAGAAGCATGGCTGCAGAAGATGAAATTCCGCATTTTAGAATGGCCTAGTCAAAGTCCAAACCTAAACCCCATCGAAATGTTGTGGCAGGACCTGAAGCGAGCTGTCCATGCAAGGAAGCCCTCAAATGTCACCGAGTTGAAGCAGTTCTGTAAGGAGGAATGGGCCAAAATTCCTCAAAACCAATGTGAGAGTCTGACCAACAGTTACAGGAAATGTTTAGTTGAAGTCATTGCTGCTCAAGGGGGTGCCACCAGTTACTGAATCTAAAGGTTCACATACTTTTTCTCGCATGGATATTGAATGTTGAATCATTTGTGGATAAATAAATGTTGAAAAAAGTATCATGTTTTTTGTCATTTGTTTAATCAGGTTATCTTTATCTGTTATTAGGACTGACATTAAGATCTAATAACATTGAAATATGTGAAATATATATATATATATATATATATATATATATATATATATATATATATATATATATATATATATATATGTGATGTATTCTGACCTTTTCAGCCGGAGTCCGCGTTGTTCTTTCAAACAGGTATCTGTTTCTTTAATTATTACACGACACAATGGAAGTGCTCTGTAAACGCCGTGGCGTACGTTTATTAGCAAACAGAAGTTATAAACAAACAAAAACATAAAACAAAACCTAGCCCTTCTTTAGGCGCTAATTAAACTGGTTAACAGTAGTTCTATCTAAAGCAGGGCAGGGTAAGCCTGTTCCCTGTTTAAATCAATTCCATAAATCACCTAAACCAAATCACATTCAAGCACTTTTGTCAGAACTCGTACCTTTGTTTCAACACACCTTTCCACCAATCAGTTTCTTTCCTCGCTCTCCGTTTCAACCCTCTCCCCTGAACACACCAACTGAAAACCTTTTTAACCCCAACTTGATCACTCACATCTGATCAGCATTTGCCCATTAAATACACAATTAAGCAATTGTTACCTTAACTATACAATTAAGCAATTGTTACCTTAACTATACAATTAAGCAATTGTTACCATAACTATACAATTAAGCAATTGTTACATTCGTCATCATACAATGTGTGTGGCTATCCCCAGGGTCCAAAAGCCTCCAAATTGACGTTTGGAACATACACATCATCACAATATATATATATATATATATATATATATATATATATATATATATATATATATATATATATATATATATATATATATATATTTAAATATGTGAAAATCCTAAGGGGTTCACAAACTTTTTCTCAGCACTGTATGTTGATAATGACAAACTTTTCTGCGTTTTTTGCATCACCCACAGTGATATTTTATTTTGCGGCTGTGGGTTTTAATGTCAATTTTATAAGAGGGAAGGGATCTATCCCTGGCCTAGTGTGATGTAGAAAGTACAAAATGGCCTGGCGTTGTGTGTTAGAAAACAATTCTGGACTGGAATTGGAATTGGACTGGGACTGACCTACGACACACACACACACACACACCCCACCCCCCCCAACCCCCTAAACAAGGGGGGGGAGGGGGAGGTCCTCACTGGAGACCACAAAGACCACAGCCATTAAGAACTTGGACTTCGATCTTATGTGTCAGGTAATCTTAGCCAATTCTCCCTAAAGTATGCTGTGCCCTGAACTTAATTGTATGCAACCAACTATGATCAATAAAACGCATTATATAAGCATTTGTGTTGATGCAAATAAAAGTCTGGAAAAGAAAGGGGCACACCTATATATAAAAAAGTGCACAGCCGAATAAGGGAGCTGAAATCAGAAAAGATAAATATGATCTGGATGAGTGTGGCAGGCTGGCGAGTGGATAGAGGCCCAGAGACAAACTGCAGTTCAAAAAATATATACTTTTATTATAAATAGATACAAAAATAAAAAGGCACAAGGGCCAAAACAAAGGGATTGAAACAAAAAGAAAGACAAAAAAAGCAAAATGTACAAAATAAAGGTTTCCAGGCTGGGCAATGCTTTCACTGGATTTTGAAAAATCACAACCAACAAAACATTGCTTCCTCAGCTCCCTCCTCCCAAATGAGCAGCAGAGGCCTCCTTTTATGTCAGGAGGCTGGGCGCTGATTGATCGTTAATTAACCTAATCAACTAATCAACCCCAGCCACCTGAACATAATAAACCCAGGCAGGTAGGGGAAATTAACCCCATCCCTGCCAATTTAAAAAGGGCAGAGCTTTGCTCTGCCACACACCTCCCCCATGTACAACGTACACCGGCCGCAATCGGCCAACTCCCCCCAGCAGGCAACCCCAGGCGATGCGAAGCAGCAGGCAACCCCAGGCGATGCGAATGTGTCATCCCTGAGCGGAGCGTGCGTGCGTGGTATCCCTGGGCGGTGCAAGGCAGGCATCATTGGGCCATAGCTCCTCCTCTCTGGGCTCTGAGAGCGGCGGCTCCTCCCTCTCTGGAAGCGACGGCAGCTCCTCACCCCTCTCTGGCTCTGGGAGCGGCAGCAGCTCCTCACCCCTCTCTGGCTCTGGGAGCAGCGGCAGCTCCTCACCCCTCTCTGGCTCCTGGGAAGGCGGCTCACCCCTCTCTGGCTCCCGGGAAGGCGGCTCACCCCTCTCTGGCTCCCGGGAAGGCGGCTCACCCCTCTCTGGCTCCCGGGAAGGCGGCTCACCCCTCTTTATTGGAGTGACTGGGGCATCTCCCATGTCTACTGCCAGGTAATTAACCACCATGAGGGCAACCTCTGGGAAGGACGCTGGGTGGTGTTGTTCCTCCCACTGTTCCCACCTCTCCCCATCTTGACGCCACAGCATGTTGATAACTATGGGGAGATCGTGGACGAGGTCTGCCTCAGGGTGCATCAAACAGTCCCAGATCTCCTGGGACGGTGGTGAAGGTGGTGGTGCTGGAGGTAGTGGGGTGGCCTCTGATGCCCGGGGTGAATACTGCACCTCTTCTTGGGCCTGGTTGTAGGGGCATCCTGCCCAGTTGTGGCCGTCCTCCTCACACCGGCCACACCAGTTTGCCAGTGGCACAACTTGGCAGGCCCACCAATGATGGTCCTCCTTCCCGCATCAGGAACACCAAGGGAAGAGGCTGGCCAGGTCCTCCAGCGGTGGCTGCAGCAGCTTACATTTCTTCAGCTGCTGCTTGTCCTGCCTTTGCCTCTTTCTGGTCTTCTTTCCCAAAAATTCTAAAAATAAAAATAAAAATACTGCTCTGAGCCTCTAGGTGGCGCTATCCCACCCTAACACCAAATGTGGCAGGCTGGTGAGTGGATAGAGGCCCAGAGACAGACTGCAGTTAAAAAATATATACTTTTATTATAAATAGATACAAAAATAAAAAGGCACAAGAGCCAAAACAAAGGGATTGAAACAAAAAAAAGGACAAAAAAAGCAAAATGTACAAAATAAAGGTTTCCAGGCTGGGCAATGCTTTCACTGGATTTAGAAAATTGAAAAATCACAACCAACAAAACACCAACCTGCTTCCTCAGCTCCCTCCTCCCAAATGAGCAGCAGAGGCCTCCTTTTATGTCAGGTGGCTGGGCGCTGATTGATCGTTAATTAACCTAATCAACTAATCAACCCCAGCCACCTGAACATAATAAACCCCATCCCTGCCAATTTAAAGAGACTTCCTCTTTTAAAACTATACAAGTGAATCCACTGTTTAAAACAGAAACATCTATTAAATGTGACTTTCCTCAAACTACTTCTCACTGAGAACTGAGACCTCAGCAAGCCCATCAGTCATAATCACACGCACACACACACACAGCCACAGACATACACACACACACACACACACACACACACACACACACACACACACACACACACACACACACACACACACACACACATTCTTAGCAGAGACTTATGAAATGAGTATGTCTTCCTCAATCGACCGTGGGTTCAGGCTGCTGAACCACTGAAGCCCCACTATGGTATGAAAGAGTAATGACTTTGCAATGAAGTTCACTGGGGAGGTCCTGTTTGCTGCAGTAATAGTAAAAATAAATGGCCAGATTGAATCTGGCAAGCTCAATGGCTCTCTGGTATGACAGCATCCATTCCTAAAACGTGTTTATCATCATCTATTACACTTTCAATTATTTAGGAGGGAAAGCATTGTATATTAAC
This sequence comes from Polyodon spathula, assembly GCF_017654505.1. Classification (NCBI taxonomy): domain Eukaryota; kingdom Metazoa; phylum Chordata; class Actinopteri; order Acipenseriformes; family Polyodontidae; genus Polyodon; species Polyodon spathula. The sequence goes on from NC_054534.1 coordinate 1,650,340, forward strand.
CAAGGCCAGCAGTTAGCCTGCGTATGCTAGTACACTAACAGTCCATGTGTTAGATTCTACCAGGTACTTAATGCTTAGTTTCCTTGTGCACGATCCACTCCCTCACACCGTCTCCTTCTCTCCCTTTTCTCACTGTGCCTTTGGTTGTTCATGTCCTGCCGTCTATCTCTGCAGATGCACCTTATGCACGGAGTAAGAGCCTTTGCTATGATATCAGTCCACCCTCTGGTGGTAGCACAAAGTTATTTTTACATATTGTAGAAATTGTTTTGTACGTTTTGGGGGGGTTTGTGTACTTACTGTATAGTTCTAATTGGCACCCCAATTTCTGTCTTCCGGTTTCTTGGTTTGGTACGATCTCTTCTGTTTGAATGGGGACCTCAGATGGTTTTCGGGATGATTTAGCAGTTTTTGACCTGGATGTATTGGTATGTTAATGTTATTGTCTTTTATTTCTCACATTAGAAAATGTGCTGTGCATGAAGCCAGAATCTTACTACCAAAACATACCGAATTGACGTGTATTTGAACATTGACCCAAACACTGAGGGGTAGATGTACTAAAGTGTTACGCCTGTAGCAATAGTCACAAACCAGAAGCAAACGAGTCGGAAGTCTTGGGTGAAATGTACTAAACAAGCGCAGTGCTATTTGTGAATTTTTGAGGGAATGCTTTGCAGCAGCAGTTTCTTTTTGTGGTTCAAGCGTAGATGAATATTTAATTATAGGTGTTCCTGCAGAAATTTCTCGTACGTTGCCAGTTGTGCTCAATGTATTTTTGAGGCGAATACCCAAGTACCTAATTATCAATAAAATAATCTTTTATTCACATTGTACAAAATGTATACAAGGCAGCAGGATAATTTATTTTGTGTTACCGGCAGGCTAAAGTACTAAAGGAAGTGCGCTAGATATTCATTCGATTTTACTGCTGTACTGGATACTGTATAGGACTACTGTACAGATGTATATTGTTATATAATGTAATGTGTAGCCTAGTTATATTTTAAATGCATTGAACACTATTAATGTATGTGTGTGCAATTTTATTTTATTGCTTTTAAACCCAACACCTCCTTATGTTGGACAAACAAGTCTGGTTTAGCGCTTCTGTATGATTATGAAAAGCTTTTTGAGGGTGAAGGCGAGGCCCCCACTATAGAATCTGATGGGATTAAACTGCCTTTCATTATTTATTTATATAACAGTATTAAAATAGGTAAACTGAAGCCAGAACAGAAACAATATTATCTTGATTCTTGCACCCTTGCATGTATAGAGGTTATCTTTCAGGCACACTCTACTGCAGCAAACCACAACCCAACTCCCACTAGTTACTTGAACAATGTCACACGACTCTCATAATGTATAATGCTAGAGCTCTCGCTAAGAAGACGCAACGAATATTTAAATTAGTATATTGCAGCTGTCTTCATTAACACATTTTCTCTTAGTACATATGACAGACTGTTTACTTTGCTAAGTGTCGCAATGAAAATGCAAATTCCGGTATGCTTGCGCTGAGACTGGCCCATCTTAGTACACCCACCCCTGAGTATCTGGCAATTATTAGCTGCATGTTGGACTGTTAGCATTATTTCCTGAAAGCAAGTGAAAGAGTCGTTCTCTCTACAATTTATAATCCTCTTTAGTCTTTTTTGTTTAAGTTTAGAAATTTGAAAAACCTAATTTATTACTATAAACTTAGTCCAGATAATGAGATAATGAGAAAATATAGATAACGTTTTATAAATGGTAAGCCACCATTAAACGAAAAAAGGACCCTACTAGGCATTCGTTTTCTGGAGACTAGTGCTCCTGTGTTTGCTTTTTTTTTGTTTTTTTCAAGCATGCATCAAGAATAAGTTTATCTCACAATGGAACTAATTGCATGAATGTGAGCAGCAAAATAAATCACTATATTGGGTAATAATAGCCAAGGGAGGAGAAAATTGTAAAACACTGTACGATTTCAAATCAATCAAATACAACTCCCACTCACATAGTATACTTATCTATTCCTGAGGGTCCTACAGTTTGCCAAACTGTAACAGTGTTTCATTCTATTAATACAGTACATTTCTCAGTAAACACAGGGGAAGCAGGAGAAGATGCTAACAGACAAGCACCCTTTAACAACAATACAGCATATAGGGCAAAGCACTGTGCAAGCGTTCACTCTGACCATACAGTGAACTTGTCTTCAGTATTCAAGTTAGTGTGGTTTATGTTACATTGTAATACAAATTGTAAGGTAATATTACAACAACAGAAAAAAAAAATCATTTTCCCTGTTGTTACTTCTGTTTTTAGAGCATGCTCTAAGTCTTGCATTGGTTGAGTTGAAAAACATCCTCTCTCAACTGTTTACTTTACCCCTTGGTCACAATGCTCCCAAGGGTGCTCAAAATATTTGTTCAACCTTCATTAATCCCTACAATGTAAAATATATGTATGTGAGCAGTGCCCAGTTCGGTCAGGATTTCTGACCTAGAAATCCCTGTGCGTGCGCCAGTCCATTAGTTAACGGTCCTCCAAAAGACTAATTAAAGACTGCACCAATATATAAGCTTAACAGTGACATGCTATCGGAACAGTTTGTATAATAAGCTGCTTTAGTACTGACATAACTTCTATTAGACTTGTGTTATTGAGATAACCTGAATTGAAGGGACTTGTGATCTGTGCATAATTTAACGATATAGGAATTAATTGTTACCTGCGATCGCTGAACAGCTTAATTCAGTCCTGGATAGAACGGTTTCAACCCCAACAGTTTTGCAAGGAAATGCATGTACAGGAGATTTTCAGAAGAGAAGAAGCCAAGAAACCTCTAAATTCTGTCTAGAAGGGGGAGCCTAGAATCTGGGGGTGTTTTGGCCATAAAAAGTGGTCTGGTGATGTGCACATGTGAAGACCTGGCAGAAATGTCAAGGGAGATAGGGGTTCCATTATTGTTTGTGGTGCAATATATTCCCACTGTGTGGTGTGATGCTGCCCAAGATGTTTTCTGAAACAGCACTTGTATCATATTCCAGTTAGGAACACTGCTTACGAATGCTTTGATGACTGAGTGTCAAACGTTGGTCAATTATTTCTCACACATCTTAATAAAAGGCTTACAAACATGAATGGATTTACAGCATGTATCTGAAGAATAACATTTCACGTGCTGAAGGAAATGTAAATGCACTGAAAAAAATATACATGAATAATTAACTTTCAAACCACTGAATATACATGATAATAAATGTATTAATTCAGAACAGTAAACTATTTTAATTATAAAGAGGATATTTGACAGGAAATATGTGTGCAGAATGATGTCTAAGATCATCTCTTGTTTTTATGGATTTTTTTTAAAGAAGTCTGCTGTGAGCTTTCCATTGATATATCTGTCACTGTGTAGTGATCAGGCTTGTAGCACTTTGCACAATACTGTGCTGCTATTGTTGTCATGACAACGTCTAAAGAATATATTAATAATGTTTAGTAAACACTGGCGTTGTCGTTTTACTCAGGCTTCTTGCCGGTAGTGAAGTGATCACAACACCCCTATTCTTTTATGTTTTTAATGTGCTTGTCAGAGCTGGACAAATGGCTTCTTTTGTCACATCCCTGAACTGGTAAAAAAAGAAACACTGAGCGAGTTAGGCGCAAAGCAAGTGACTGCTCACAAGAAAGTTTGCGGCATTTTATCTCTCTCTCTCAGAAAAGGATACTTCGCTGGTAATACACCAGGGTATTCGGTGTGCATGGCGCAGTAATTACATTCTCCGTCGCACACTGGCACCTGACTCACGCTATTGTTGAACCGATAGGAGATGCACGGGGAATCGTCTTGCTTCTGCAATACGAAGGCCTTCATTATGATCCACTCTTTTCCTCTCCTTTTCCAATAGAGCTGTAAATGATAAGACGCTTTATTATGACTGCACCCCCATCCAATCTCCCTTTGGATTTCCTTGTGACACAGGCTCTGGGCTTCAGAATTGTAATTCAAACAATAAAAGACAGACACGCTGCTGGTGCCACATAGCCTGACAAATGAAATATATTTCATGTTATTGCTGTGAATAAAAAAAACAAATCCCTAAAAGCAGCAGAGCTTTGTTGTTAGGCTAGTTTGCCGTTGTTACAGTGATGGACAGTAAGTCTTGGGTTATTTAACTAGTTGATTGGTTACTAAAGGACTGAACATTTGCAGCTTCTTAGGACAAACGACTCCTTATTTAAGGTTCCTCTGTCATTTAATTGCATTGAAAATCAGTTTACTGGAGTTTACAGGATCATAATGCAGGTAACTGGAAAGATAGGTGTCCCTCTATTATTATTATTATTATTATTATTATTATTATTATTATTATTATTATTATTATTATTAATATTTATTATTATTTATTATTTATTATATGTTTTATTATATATTTTTTAAAATACATACTATGAATTAAATGTCTGACTGTATAAACACTGAACTGTTCTCCCTGCTGGGTCTGCAATGGGATACTGCTGGGAATACTCATAGAACTGTCGTTCTGCTCTAATGGGGGCACTTCGGGGAATACTCATAGAACTGTCATTCTACTCTATAGGGGATCTGCTGGGAATACACTTAGAACTGCCGTTCTGCTCTATAGGGGCACTGCTGGGAATACTCATAGAACTGCCATTCTACTCTATAGGGGCACTGCTGGGAATACTCATAGAACTGCCGTTCTGCTCTATAGGGGCACTGCTGGGAATACTCATAGAACTGTCGTTCTGCTCTAATGGGGGCACTTCGGGGAATACTCATAGAACTGTCATTCTACTCTATAGGGGGTCTGCTGGGAATACACTTAGAACTGCCGTTCTGCTCTATAGGGGCACTGCTGGGAATACACTTAGAACTGCCGTTCTGCTCTATAGGGGCACTGCTGGGAATACACTTAGAACTGCCATTCTACTCTATAGGGGCACTGCTGGGAATACTCATAGAACTGCCGTTCTGCTCTATAGGGGCACTGCTGGGAATACACTTAGAACTGCCATTCTACTCTATAGGGGCACTGCTGGGAATACTCATAGAACTGCCGTTCTGCTCTATAGGGGCACTGCTGGGAATACTCATAGAACTGTCGTTCTGCTCTAATGGGGGCACTGCTGGGAATACACTTAGAACTGCCTTTCTACTCTATAGGGGCACTGCTGGGAATACTCATAGAACTGCCGTTCTGCTCTATAGGGGCACTGCTGGGAATACTCATAGAACTGCCGTTCTGCTCTATAGGGGCACTGCTGGGAATACTCATAGAACTGTCGTTCTGCTCTATAGGGGGCACTGCTGGGAATACACTTAGAACTGCCATTCTACTCTATAGGGGCACTGCTAGGAATACTCATAGAACTGCCGTTCTGCTCTATAGGGGCACTGCTGGGAATACTCATAGAACTGCCGTTCTGCTCTATAGGGGCACTGCTGGGAATACACTTAGAACTGCCATTCTGCTCTATAGGGGCACTGCTGGGAATACTCATAGAACTGCCGTTCTGCTCTATAGGGGCACTGCTGGGAATACTCATAGAACTGCCGTTCTGCTCTATAGGGGCACTGCTGGGAATACTCATAGAACTGCCGTTCTGCTCTATAGAGGCACTGCTGGGAATACTCATAGAACAGCCATTCTGCTCTATAGGGGCACTGCTGGGAATACTCATAGAACTGTCGTTCTGCTCTATAGGGGCAGGGCTGGGGAATACTCATAGAACTGCCGTTCTGCTCTATAGGGGCACTGCTGGGAATACTCATAGAACTGTCGTTCTGCTCTATAGGGGCACTGCTGGGAATACTCATAGAACTGCCGTTCTGCTCTATAGGGGCAGGGCTGGGGGATACACAGGTGGGCGGGCTGTTCTGAGTATATATATATAAAACATATTAGCTGTTACTCTGAAAAAAACATTATAACAGATTTTCTCTCCAAGCAAAAAAAAAAATATCAATAACAAAAACAAAAAATATTTGTTCTTAATAATGATAAGCGTAAAGAGTGATTGATTAGTTTAATATGTGCTATCAATAGCGCTGGCAATGAAGGCAGCACATTCATTGATTTCTGCAGGGGTAAAACACAATGTGATCTATCGCCTACTTCAGCGAGAAACAGCCATAGTTTACACATAATATTCTGCCCTATTAATTACACTATTTGCAGACAGGCCTGGGTTGTTTGGTATCATATCATAAATAATCATTATGACTCTGTTCTTATTGTGTCATAGCCTGCCTGCAGAGCTGGGAGAGTATTAACTGGTGCAGCTGTGCTGGAAATGAGACAACACATGGCATTTCAAGAGCAAGAGAACAGACAGGGAATAAGAAGTTTGTGTATTTATTTATGTATGTTTGTCTGAGGGGTTGTACAAGTTAAGTGTTCTATTACATACTATTACATTAATTGAAGCCATTGGTAACATTCCTTGACATCTACAGTTTTTTAGGTAAGGGGCTTAAACAGTAGGTGTACAACCCATAGCTTATTTTCCTCCCTTACGCACCGGAATATGGCCCTGTGTGCATTCAGCCAAGATCTGCAACTCTACACAACCAGGATTCGAACCACTGAGCTCCTGAGGGATGACTCACCCAACCCTCCCACTAGCTCCTCATCACAATTAAGGGGACAGATTTTTTTTAGTATTGCAGATATGCAGCAAACTCAGATCTTACTCTGATCTTAATCTTATTACAGCACCCACTCTTCTGTCTAAAGAGGTACAGGATAGCATTAAAATGAACTGGGTTTACCAGATCTAAAAAAGCAAAATGACTGGGTATTTGTTGCTTGGTGTCCCTGGGTAGCTAATAGTCCCTGTTGTTTCAAATACATGCAAATACTTTAATGAGAAAATTGTATTCCATGCATTATCCATTTACTACTTGTGCAGAACAACTGGATGAGACTCAGAAAATGTGTTTGATGGAGAATGTTTCAGATGTAGATGACTTTCATTGACTAGCACTGTAACAACAACAAACATCAGTTTAACATCAATAACTCTAATGCGCACTGCTAAGACCATGTCGTAAATGAATAATAATAATCATACTACTACTACTACTACTACTAATAATAATAATAATAATAATAATAATAATAATAATAATAATAATAATAATAATACAGTCCACAGTTGTGCTCTGCATTAGCTGAAGAGAAAGGGTCACTCTCTCATCCTGGTTTGTTAAGCTGTAGTTTGTCAGGTTGTAAGTTTTTGGTTTCAGAAGCAGATGTCCCCGCTCTGTCGCTCCAGCTGTGCTGGACACAAACGAAAAAATGTGCAGAGTAACTGTGGGCCCAGAGCGAGGCACCTCTCAGAAAATGAAAAGGGCTGACGTTGCCTCAGAGGGTTTGCCATAAATGAAGTCATTTGTCATCCTGCTTTCCTGCACCAGTCGAGTCTCTGAAGAACAGTACAACTGCCATCAAGTAATGTCAGACTTCACTGCAACAACCCCATTCTGCAGTGGTTTGGGGCAATCTGAGTTCCACCTCCCCCGAGGGACTGACTCCACAGCCCAGGGAGTTAGCAAAGAGGCTCTGTTTGCTCTGCAGTAGAAATATACAGATTCTGGCATAAATTGTGAAGAGTCCTGTGGCATAGTTGCAGGCGGTCAGCTGCACAAATGGAAAACCCCAAACACAGAACTTCAGTTTAACCCTTTGCAGTCCATTTATTCAGTGCTTGTCAGGCGCGTCGGGTCCAATTTGTTTTCACACACGCTGTTTATTTTACATGCACTGTTTAAAATATTTTTTGCAGAGTAAAACAGGTTTAAAATGCAATGCATAGCAAAACGACATCAGTACTGCATCTCCAGCCAAGCCCCACCCCATGTTCGCTGTATTTTTCACATACCTCTTCATAGTCGTGCTTCCTGATAAATTCTCTCTCTCCTGATCACTCATTTTATCACCAAACTCCTCAATAATGCAATCCAAGCCATTATTGCTTTACTATAACATCTCAAAAAGCTCTGCAAGTGCCAGTGATATTCACTGAGTGCTGGATGTGGAAGCAGCTATCTCCTTTGTTTGTGTCCATCTTATCTCTGTGGTGTAGCTGCCCTATTGCTCACACATATCCTTTTTTCGGCTTCATTTGGCTGCTATCGATCTCACTCAGCCATTGAATGGTTTTCTTGGCTTTTTCTGGAAAAAAAAAACAATGACTAGAGACATATGTTTGACCTCTTTTTGATGATGTCGGATCTGGTCCGATGCAGCACTGCAAAGTTAAAGCACCTTGGTGCACTTTTATCATGTACAAAACAAATGAAACACAGGAACAAAGAAATTGGTTGAACAAAAACACCAACACATGAAACAACACCAAAGCTGTGGCTATCCCGGGGTTGTTTCTCTCACTTTTTCACTCTCTGTTGAGGCTTTGCAAAAAGTCTTCACTGAACTATCCTCCATGTGCTCTCCCCCAAACAAAAATTTCTTTGTGTCTTTTATAGGATGTCGTCTGGGGAAATTGACATCAATCATTCAATTGCCACCTGGCACATACCACATGTTTTTAATTAACTAATAAAACAATTATACAATTGAACAATTAAACATTTTACCACATTGGTGTGTAAAGGCAGCAACAAAACACAATGTGTTCAGCGTTCAGGGCCTCTGCCCTGTCACAAGCCCATCAATGTGTTTAGTGTTCAGGGCCTCTGTCCTGTCACAAGCCCATCAATGTGTTCAGTGTTCAGAACTTCTGCCCTGTCACAAGTCCATCAATGTGTTCAGTGTTCAGGTTCAGAGCCTCTGCCCTGTCACAAGCCCATCAATGTGTTCAGTGTTCAGGGCCTCTGCCCTGTCACAAGCCCATCAATGTGTTCAGTGTTCAGAGCCTCTGCCCTGTCACAAGCCCATCAATGTGTTCAGTGTTCAGGGCCTCTGCCCTGTCACAAGCCCATCAATATGTTCAGTGTTCAGGGTCTCTGCCCTGTCACAAGCCCATCAATGTGTTCAGTGTTCAGGGCCTCTGCCCTGTCACAAGCCCATCAATGTGTTCAGTGTTCAGAGCCTCTGCCCTGTCACAAGTCCATCAATGTGTTCAGTGTTCAGGGCCTCTGTCCTGTCACAAGTCCATCAATGTGTTCAGTGTTCAGAGCCTCTGCCCTGTCACAAGCCCATCAATGTGTTCAGGGCCTCTGTCCTGTCACAAGCCCATCAACGTGTTCAGTGTTCAGTGTGTCTGCCCTGTCACAATCCCATTCAGCTAGTTTCCCCTCTACACAAGTTCATTCCCTCAGACTCCTCCTGATTGTCCTGTGATTCTTCTGAAGCTATATGCTGTGCCTTCTGTTAATGTTTAGTATTCTCTATTTAGGAAAGTGTAACAAGGCGGACACTGGGAGCAAACCATTCTCAAACCCCAAGCTAGAATCATAAACCTTGCACAAAACAGCTAGGCGAGGCTGGTTTGAAAAAGCATATATTTAACATCTGACAGGGGTCAGAATCCATTGCACAACATCCACAGTTATTTCCAAAACTGAGTCTGAACTTAATTCCGACATTAAAATGGCCAACGGGACATTAGTTGGAATCTTGGTCCAAATCTTGATTATGATTAGAACCAGAAAAATACTAATGTAAAAAAAAATAAACATTTTGATTTAAAGTTTGTGGAAGACTTTAAAAAGGTGGCTTTGACAGCATGTGTACTGAGTGCTGAAGCTCACTGTGAATCTCACTGTTTATCTGCTATTGATTAACCAGGCCCCTAGTTAGACACAGCTGCCTGACCTAACCTGAACATACACCATTGTGACACTCACCTTTTCCAATGGCTTTTCTGTCTACCAGTCAGCCTAAAATTGCTCTCTCCCGATTGCACTTGATACAAAGTTGTTGTCTCAACTGTCCAGCCTCCCCCAGTTTCTGGAGGCACAACAGGCTGAAAACACAGTTACCTGTCCTGGCCTGTAAGCCTTGTGCAGTCACAGGGCCGAGCTTGCTGAATGTATCCAGGCTGTTGCGCCCATATTTTCGGGCGTGCATCAGGTGTCTGGTGCTTTTGTCCAAGGGCTTGGCTGGTCAGCCCACTGCTCCGCTATTTAGACAGCTGGGCTGCTATCCAGCCAGAGTTCTCAGAGGACTGAGAAACAGAAAGAAATGTTCTCTCCTAATTTGTTCTAATTTGCTTATTAATCTTCTTTAATTGAATACATTTTCTATGTGTGAACTATTTGTTCTTGTGTCAGCATGTCAATTTGTTTGACTGGAGCAGGGGTTTAGTTTACCACGCCAGCTTCGTTACCACTTTGTTCTCAGCAGTAGACTGATTTCTATTTCTGAGGCAGTAAGTATGGCCTCTTGTGGGAAGACAATAAGGGGCCTCGTAAATTTCAGGTGTGACAGCCAATCATTTTCAGCAGAATATATCTAGTGAAAGTTTGTTGTGGTAGACCATAGTAAAATAATACAAAACAAAATAAAGCACAGTAAAAAAAAAACATTGCACAATCACAGAGAAGCACAGTGACAATTGATCAAGAGTTGATACTGTTTATTAGAATAAGTGTTATATGCGAACACTAGCTTTCAAGAGCTCAGCAAGTCTGTACTTGAGATGTAAGTGGAAATGTAAAGACACAATATAGAATAAAGCCATGTAAAAACCACTGTAAAGCAAAGTAAAAGCATAGCATACTGTAAGCATGGGAAAACAATGCAAAACTGCACAATTACAAATTGACCACGTTGAACTTTATTAAGCCTGAGCTGACATTTGGGGAGAGATCATGGGGGCTTTCATATCCTACCCTCTGCCCTAATGCATTACTAAACCTGAAGGAAACTCCCCTACAGTAGCTTTTGCTGACGTTATCCCAGGTGTAAGTGAATCCTCCACCTCCCCAACCCTTTACTTTATTTGCAGGTACAGTGGCTTGCGAAAGTATTGACCCCCCCTTGGCATTTTTCCTATTCTGTTGCCTTACAACCTGGAATTAAAATTGATTTTTATTTGGATTTCATGTAATGGACATACACAAAACAGTCCAAATTGGTGAAGTGAAATTAAAAAAAAACTTGTTTAAAAAAATTCTAAAAAATAAATAACGGAAAAGTGGTGCGTGCATATGTATTCACCCCCTTTGCTATTAAGCCTCTAAATAAGATCTGGTGCAACCAATTACCTTCAGAAGTCACATAATTAGTTAAATAAAGTCCACCTGTGTGCAATCTAAGTGTCACATGATCTGTCAGATGATCTCAGTATATATATATACACCTGTTCTGAAAGGCCCCAGAGTCTGCAACACCACTAAGCAAGGGGCCATCAAGGAAAATGTTATGTCTGCCGCAAACCCAACACCTCTCAACACCCTGAGAACACCATCCCCACAGTGAAGCATGGTGGTGGCAGCATCATGCTGTGGGGATATTTTTCATCGGAGCAGTTTTGCCTTGAAGAATGGACAAAAATCCCAGTGGTTAGATGTGCCAAGCTTATAGATACATACCCCAAGAGACTTGCAGCTGTAATTGCTGCAAAAGGTGGCTGTACAAAGTATTGACTTTGGGGGGGGTGAATACTTATGCATGCTCAAGTTTTCTGGGGTTTTTTTTGTCTTATTTCTTGTTTGTTTCACAATAAAAAATATTATCTTCAAAGTCGTAGGCATGTTGTGTAAATCAAATGATACAAACCCCCCAAAAATCAATTTTAATTCCAGGTTGTAAGGCAACAAAATAGGAAAAATGCCAAGGGGGGGTCAATACTTTCGCAAGCCACTGTAATCCTCCTGCTAGGTGGAGGGTGAAGGATTGTGACAGTTCATCATGCTGACCATGCTGATCAGATGGCGCGGGACTTCCTTCTCCCCTTGAGATGCAGGACTAGCGGCCAGATCTTTAAGCACTAACATTACCCAAACATTCCCCCAAAGAAGCAAACATGATGCAGACATTGTATTAAAAGTGGAGCACTGGTACACTGCAGTCAGCTTTTATAGGGGACAAACATGTAGACTTTGTTCGTGAATTTAAAATGATTGCACTGCCTGTCTTTGATCATTAGTATATTAGACAGCAAAAGGTGTTTGTCACTCAGGCTGCTTCCCCCAAGACTGTTTCGCTGGTTTTCGATTGAAGATATAAATGTTTCCATCACATAAAACATGTTCATGAATATTGCAAGAGGCAAGAAAAGCAGGTTACATTTGCTGCAACAGTTCAAACGGATCAGGAATGTTTCTCATCCTGGAATCACGTATAATAAAAAAGAGCAGAATCTGCAAGTTACTGTATAAACAAACAGCATTCTGTTTCGGGTCTCCATGTGGGGAACAGAAAAAACCCTTGCTTACTTGAAAACCATCAGCTTAAGAATGTCTAAGAGCTCATAATTTCAAAATTGTTTAACTCCAGTTGGTGTTTCACTCCTTCAGGGAAAAAAATGATAAAACATAAAAAAAAAAAAAAAACTTTAGCATGTTTTTCTAAAAAAGGCTTACCTAGATTTTTTTTTTTTTTTTTTAAATTAATGCATTTAAATAATTTGTTGAGTGCGTTGATGAACTGGTCAGCGGAATAAGAGAAAAAACTGTGAAAAATATGTTTCAAGGACCAAATAAATAACTCTAAAAACCCTCATGTGACTTAATGTAAGTGAATATAATATATAAAGAAATATGGACTGCTCTCCGAGTCTATGTGTTCTCACTAAAGTGGGTTTATACCCAATAGATAAATGTAACAATCTAATAGAAACTTCCACGTATCTTGTGGCATGCAGTGAGAAATAATCTGACTTATGGCAATGTTGTTAATAGCAGACAAATGTTAACACCCTGGACCCCCACTGATAAGAACACAGAAGTACCGCCCGACCATCTAGTGATCACACATCTCTTGTATAATAACCGCAAAGGTTCCACACAAACCCATTGCCCCCAGTCTCCAGTTCGACACCTGGGGTCAAGTCAGGGCAAGCTTGTCTTGTCAGCCTCACTCTGGAATTATCTTGAGTTGTTGAATCTTTAACACAGTCTGAGATTTCTTTAAATGTGACTATTTTCTTTTTCTTTTTTGTCTTACAGAGCAGATGATGTAATTGTCCAAGGTTAATGGTTTGCCATTATCAAGGCAGTCGAGTGGTTCATTTCAATGAGACACAATCAAGTGTGATATTCCCATGAAGAAAGACGAGCTCCAGACGTAATGGATTCTGCTTCTCAAAGCAACGCTTCATGATGACAGACTGCACACTCTTTTTCTCTTTTTCTTTTTCTGTCGACAGTCACTGCGTTAAGCACTACAATCAATGCTGTAGTGATGTTGGTTACCAGGCAGTGGAAAACCCCAACCATGAACCTTAACAGCCCTGAGGTGAGGCCAGAGAGGTCATTAACGACCAGAAAGAAGCTGCTGTGATGGCCATTACCAAGAAAGAAAGCATAATAAATATATATATATATATATATATATATATATATATATATATATATATATATATATATATATATATATATATATATATAGTGATGTGCTGTTTCAAACTGAATGAGTTTGCAGTTACATACGTCTGTTGGTTACGGGAGCAGACTGTTTGCCTTCAGTGTTCAGAGGTCATTACAATAGATTAATGACCGCTCTGTGGCCAATCCCATTTGGGTATTCTGCCACAGAGGTTTTCTAATGTATGTTAACATTAACCCCCAACCCCTTCCTGTACTAAGCAGACCAGCAACCAACAGTGAGTCATAAGTCATTACACCCACTATTAACTCAGGTCGGGCATCATTAAACATGGAAATTGAGGAGAGACGGGGAAAGAATTGTAGCTAAACGGCCTTGTGTTTGGAGACGGACATGCAGTCTGTTACCAGCGGTGTGGAACTCCATCTGCAGACATGCTCAGCTCTACGGGGTCATGGGTAGTTGATTGTATTTTCTCTTTCTCTTCTACTTTGGTTTTTCTAACACGATGAACTAACTCAAACTGCCCTCACTTTACTGACACAACGCTTTATTTTATTTATTTTTGTGTAGTTGTTTTTTTCTTTTTATGAGTGCAGAGGAGAAGGCATTTTGCTTTCCTTCTTTGGGGAGAGATTCATCCAGCACCTGTGTTATTTCTCTGTTCTGTTGCACCTATGTCTGGAAATTTGACTGATTAGCACTTGAGAGCCAGCAAATCAGATGTCAAGGTCACATAATACCAAGCCAATCCCCTGTTTTTGACCTGCTCACAATAGGTGAACTGATGTTCCAATAGTGATAGGCTTTTACATATTCATTGACAGGGAATCACAGCCAAGGATTGTACTGCGGCTCCATGATCGGCTGGTGATTGGATATCTGCAGCTCCATGACTGGCTGGTGATTGGATATCTGCAGCTCCATGATTGGCTGGTGATTGGATATCTGCGGCTCCATGACTGGCTGGTGATTGGATATCTGTGGCTCCATGACCGGCTGGTGATTGGAGATCTATTGCTCCATGACCACTGGTAGAGGTCAATATTGGGGTATTTATTGGGGATAATTACAGGTACATGTACAGCAGTGTACACTTTTATAACAGTATGTATTGTGTCCATTCTTACAACAAAATAATATTCACATTGTATAGTTCATGTGCCTATTTAATTATTGTAGTAAAAAAAAGTATGCAGATAAATACATTAACTACACTGTCACTACCCTGTTCTTACACGTTTCTAACATAATTTAATACAGGGAAATCACTTTATTAAAATGGTGCTGTTAATGCTATGGATAGCAGAACTCTGTGTTAAGCGCATTTACTAAATAAAAGTAACTGCATGTAGTTCACATAGCTGTCTTTTAAAGTAATTCCAAAACTGGGCTCCGATAGTGAAGCGGTTCCTTTTCATTGAATCCATTGACAGCAACAATGTGACCAACGCAGCTGTGAGATCTACGCTGCTATCACACTTAAATAGCAATTTAAAGGCGCAGTATTGATGGCTTTCCCCTCAATTAGGGGCTGTTGCGTATCAATAGATACCCATGGCCATTATTAACAGACAGAAAGCAATATAAATATATCAAAAACATTGAGCTATTGATCCAAGTCTTTTTCCTGCACTTTATTGTTTGAAACACTGAAG
This sequence comes from Polyodon spathula, assembly GCF_017654505.1. Taxonomy (NCBI): domain Eukaryota; kingdom Metazoa; phylum Chordata; class Actinopteri; order Acipenseriformes; family Polyodontidae; genus Polyodon; species Polyodon spathula. The sequence goes on from NC_054534.1 coordinate 1,665,473, forward strand.
GTTAGAATCACCATTAAAGGAGCATCACTGTGTCCTGTGATAAGGGCTCTCTTCATTTCCAAAGCACCAGTGACTATAGACCTTGGTGTGCCTTATATTGCAAAAGATGAAGCTCATATTAATGCACTCCTTCAGAACATACAGCTTCTGGCGTTTTTTAAGATGGCAATCAAAGTGCCCTGAAGCACAGTAGCCCTTAGAAAAGTTTACCATAGTAAAAGCATAACAAAGTGCAATGAAGCATAGTGAACGCAGGACAAAGCAAAGATGAGCATTGTAAAGCACAGAGAAGTAGACCCGTCTCTGATTAATAGTATTAAATACACACACACACAGGCAATTCATAAACTGTCCTCTGGGAATACAATGTGTTCTATAACAAGTTCCTCCATCCTACATAATGCTCAGTGCATTCCCCAGCGCCCATGAAGGACAGGTGCACCTGTTCCACTATTGTAAAACAAGACCCAGCACTGTAAATAGGAGAATATGCATGATTTACTTGATTATTTTAAACCAGGTGTGCAGGTGTACAAAAGTGTAACAAACATTTTTAGAGTTGAGTCACTTTTTTTTTTTTTTTCAATATTTATAACTATCAAATTAATATGTTTTTACCGGGTTTAATTTTGGAATCTTGCATCAATTCAAACACAGTGACAGAATGACTTGGCAGATCTCACTGTTCCAAATTATGTTGTGTTGCTAAGCAGATACCATGCTTGATCTGTGATTATTTGAATTCAGCTGTTTAATTCAAGTTTTTCATGTATAGTAATTGCAGTAACACTTTAAATTAAGTGTCTCTAATTACTGTGTATATACATAGTAGTTACTTAGTAAATACATGTGTACTTATGCATAATTACAATGATGTTATGCATAGCTACAATGTACTTAAAACATACATCACTTTGTATGGTATAACCCTAACCTGACCCTAACATAACCCCAACCCTAACCCTAAACCTAACCCTTTTCTGTCTGATACAAATGTGTACTTATATATACAGGCTAACTTCACTATAATGAAGCCCCTTAGGACCTGGAGAAATGTTCCTTATATCAGGATGTTCATTATAATAAAGTTTGGCAATATGCTGTTTCAGAATAATGAAGAACCACCCAATTTGAATTGAACGTCAATGTATAATACTTTTATGAAGATTACTTCACATTGCTCCACATTGAAATGGTATGCTTAAAAGAAGACAGTAAAGAAATGAAAAGGAAAGAATGAACACTTACATGCTGAATACAGTCATTACATGACCTTTCTCTTGAAAGAAAGATATAGCGTAGATTGCTTCATATTTTTCGTCCTTTTCTTAATGCAAATTGCAGTTGCCTCCTCACGCCCATTGCCTGGTTACAGCTTGTGTGAACATGGTGGACAGGCAATGATTGCGTATGTCATGCATTCTTATCTTTGAATTAGCTTTATCTTTGAATTAGCTTTATCTTTGAATTAGCCAACCACAGAGTTTGTTTTCACTGAGAGGATAACACATTTAAACTGGAGAAAGTCCAGCGTCAGTCGGTACTGAGATCATTGTATCCGATCGATCCTGGAAAGTGATCGTTCTAATAGGGCTAATTTCCATTGATGAGAATCAGTTTTTGCTGTTGAGATCGTTAGAAATGTGAGTTCATTATAAGGGTTTGTCATGTGAAGTAAACCTGTATTGTGCAAAAAGATTTACACATTAAGTGCATTGTAACTGTGCATACATCATTGCAATTATGTGTAAGTACACATGTATTTACTATACATATACACCAGCATTAGAGACCCTTAATGCAAAGTGTCACAGTAACTGGTATAGATCGATAATACTACATTAACTTTCAAGGAGTGCTCTGTTTATTTCAGCCACGAGAGGCATAGCTAACTCCTCGTTAGTGGAATAACTAGATTGACATCCATGCAGTGCCTTGTTTATATTTCATTATTTTATTTGGATTTTTTTCATAAATTAAATACATACGAATGTGTGTTAAATAACTCAGAGAGAGAGCAGTCTATTTTGTGTGTGAATTTTGATGCAATGTGAGGTGAAGGGTTAGAAATGAAGCCCCAGCCTCTCAGTGTCTGATGATTGATTGTTTCACAGCGTTATGTTCCACCACTAAAGCTCAAACCACATTGCCAGGTGATGACAGTGTTGTATATAATTTTAAAGTAATGGTAAAATCCAACCTAAATTCTATCAGTTTGAAATAAAACAAAACTATGGTCCCGTAGATAAAGATTTCCCAAGGGCTGGCAATTACTACCCTGACAAGCCAAGTAATACACTTTTCAGCTATAAATTGAACAGCTGGAATTGCAGCGAATAAGCACAGCCTCCCAGAAGGGTAACATAATGCCGCTCTTTTATTAAATGTACCTCTTTTATCTTATCATTTAAAACTGTGACATTTAAAAGATTTTTTTCTTCCTATATGATGTTAAGAATGAATTATCTCGTTGTTACCTGGAATGTAATTCACGATTGTGTGAAGGAATCTTTTTTTTATGTCAGCTAATCCCTGACCTTCTTTGTATGAAAACCTGTCTGCGGTCTAATTTCAATCAGCTGTGTTCTGAGCTGCAGTGCCTCAGGGGCTGCCTGCTCTCAGTGAAGAGGGGGAACAGGGAACCCGTGAGCTGCTGAGCCCAACTCTGGATTATGAGATGAGGCAGAAAACCACACATTGTCTCATTAAACATTATTAAATGTGTGTTCTATATGTTCTTGTTAACTTGTAATTATTACTTTGCGGTGCATTGCATTATAATCAAAATTACTTATTATTTAAGAGTGTCGTCACCACCTTCCTATATAGGTAAACAAAAATTATAAATACTTTTTTAAAAGTGTCCTTTTCTCAACAGAAAAAAATTCATAATCTGCCCACCCTTAACTTTATACCTAATCACTCAAAACATGTAAAGTCCTGGTAGAACATTTGGGTTTTAATAAAGGCTCCAGTTTTTTTTTTTTTTTAACATTCAATAAAGCAGTGGCAAAATAATTTCCTAAAACTGCAACCCAACTGAAATTTAAATGAGCTGTAAACCCGGAAAAGGAGTTTTTCCTTTTCCGGGTTTACATTGAGTTCCTGCACCTTCCCATTGAAGTCCTGTATCTTCCCCTTGAAGTCCTCTACCTTCCCCTTGAAGTCCTGCACCTTCCCTTTGAAGTCCTCTACCTTCCCCTTGAAGTTTTCTACAAAGTTACTTGCTTATCTTAACCAATTGGTACCAAGCCCTGTTCAGATTAGCTCCAAGCATTGATCTTAATACCATACTGTGGCAAAGTGCCCGCCCCTGTGTATATTTTGTGTTAAGTGTTCTGTTTTAATGTTGGCGTTTAGTCATCGGTACACAGGATATATTGGGTCTGTGTAACACGAGTGTTTAAAATGTATATTTGTATTTAGGCACGAGGATTGCACAGCACTTCATGTGCAGGTAAAATGTATGTGAGCACGGGGAATTGCACTTTATTAATTCACGTGCAGTTGTACCGTGACTCCAATTGAATGATTGATTAGCAGTCGAGTCTCGGTACAGCTGCATAAAAGCAACATGTTTTCACCCACTCGGGGTTGTGTGTTCGGGATTGGAGAAGGAGGTGATACTTGTGATAAGAATAATCGTATTTAAAATATCTGCTCACTGTGTTTTGTGTAGTGTTAGTCCGTTTTGTTTGTCTCTTTTGTTTTGGCGAATGTGCCATGTCCTGTATTTTTGTTTGTTTGGTCCCCGTCCACCAGCAGAGGGTGAATGCCTGCTGGGTCCCCGTCCACCATCCATTTGGCGAATGTGCCATGTCCTGTATTTTTGTTTGTTACAACCGTTTATTTTCTGTCTGTCTGTTCACTCATTAAATGCTGAGCGAAGCCATTCGCTCAGCTCCACCAAACTCCACCTCTCTGTCGTTTTATTTCCTGCTTCTGGTCTGACGTCATCCACTCAGGCCATCTTTGTCACACGTCGTGTCAGAACCGAGATTACCAGCGCCCCATAGAAGCAGACCAGAGCAGGAACAGCAATTTCTTGTTTAACAAAAAAAACAAAAAAAACAACAGAAACAAAAAAAATGTCAGAAGACGCCGTCAGGCTGAAGGACTGGATTCGGGACAATGCTGGGCTGGAGGCACAGTCCATGCCCATAGCCATCCGGGTCCTGTGGCTGATGGACAGGGAGCGATGGGAGGCATACGAGAGGGAACACACCCCAAACTCCCTGGAGGAAGGTGTGGAGTTGGTGCTCTGCTACCTGGATGCAGCTATAAATAGAACAGCAGCCCAGGTAGCAGGGTCTCCAGCGCCCAGGCGGGAGGACTGTGGGGATCCAAAGCCCGAGAGGGAGCTGTTCCCATCTCCACCAGTAGAGGGTGAGTGCCTGCTGGGATCACTTCCCTTACCGTCACCACCTGGAGTAGAGGAGCAGGTGCAAGTGAGGGAGAGCCGCATCAGCACCCTACAAGTGAGGGAGAGCCACATCAGTCCCCTGTAATAAGGGTAGACTACACATCACTCCCACCTCTGTCGCCACGAGACTACACACCGCTCCCACCTCCACTGGCAGGAGCAGAGCAGCAGGAGCTGCCTCTGCCTCCGCCAGCTCCACTGCAAGGAGCAGAGCAGCGGAAGCTGCCTCTGCCTCCTCCACCAGCAGAGGGTGAATGCCTGTTGGGTCCCTGTCCACCAGCAGAGGGTGAATGCCTGCTGGGGCCCTGTCCACCAGCAGAGGGTGAATGCCTGTTGGGTCCCTGTCCACCAGCAGAGGGTGAATGCCTGCTGGGTCCCTGTCCACCAGCAGAGGGTGAATGCCTGCTGGGTTCCCGTCCACCAGCAGACGGTGAATGCCTGCTGGGTTCCCATCCACCAGCAGAGGATGAATGCCTGCTGGTATCACTTCCCCCACCAGCAGAGGATGAATGCCTGCTGGTATTACTTCCCCCACCATCACGAGGAGAGGAGCTGGAGCTGCCTCTGCCTCCATCATCATCAGGGGGAGAGGAGCAGGAGCTGCCTCTCCCTTCACCAGAAGGACCAGGACTAGATGCTGGCGGTCCTCAGCAGCCCTTGCATAGGCTGCTGAGGGAAGCACGGGGAAGAACCACCCGGCCTCAGTGGCCGAGAAGAGGGCCAACACCCGCACCCCAGCTTGTCCTGACTCCCTGTCTCGCTTCGCCCAAGGATGCCTGCCACGCTTCGCCCAAGGATGCCTGCCTGGCATCGCCTGGGGTTGCCGGTCACTCCACATCGCCTGGGGTTGCCGGTCACTCCACATCGCCTGGGGTTGCCGGTCACTCCACATCGCCTGGGGTTGCCGGTCACTCCACATCGCCTGGGGTTGCCGGTCACTCCACATCGCCTGGGGTTGCTGGTCACTCCACATCACCTGGGGTTGCCGGTCACTCCACATCGCCTGGGGTTGCCTGTTGCTCCACATCGCCTGGGGTTGCCTGTTGCTCCGCATTGCCTGGGGTTGCCAGCCGATCTGCATCACCTGGGGTCGCTGGAACTGCTTTGCCAGGGGTTGCAGTCAGCTCTGCTTGGCCACAGGGATCAGTGTGGCCAGAGCACGGGGAATTGCACTTTATTAATTAATGTGCAGTTGTACCGTGACTCCAATTGAATGATTGATTAGCAGTCGAGTCTCGGTACAGCTGCATAAAAGCAACATGTTTTCACCCACTCGGGGTTGTGTGTTCGGGATTGGAGAAGGAGGTAATACTTGTGATAAGAATAATTGTATTTAAAATATCTGCTCACCCTGTTTTGTGTAGTGTTAGTCCGTTTTGTTTGTCTCTCTTGTTTTGGCGAATGTGCCATGTCTTGTATTTTTGTTTGTTACAACCGTTTATTTTCAGTCTGTCTGTTCACTCATTAAAAGCTGAGCGAAGCCATTTGCTCAGCTCCACCAAACTCCACCTCTCTGTCGTTTTATTTCCTACTTCTGTCTGACGTCACCCACTCCGGCCGACTTTGTGACACATACTAACAATACTGCATCTAGTCTTGTGACTTGTAATCTTGTGAGCGGTGAGGTCAGACCCGGAAGAAACACACAGCACTTCCAGTGAAATGAAGGGACTGAGTGGTGATGTCAGACCTGGAACAAAACACACACAGCACTGCAAGTGAAATGAAGGGACTGAGAGGTGACGTCAGACCTGGAACAAAACACACACAGCACTGCAAGTGAAATGAAGGGACTGAGTGGTGATGTCAGACCTGGAACAAAACACACACAGCACTGCAAGTGAAATGAAGGGACTGAGAGGTGACGTCAGACCTGGAACAAAACACACACAGCACTGCAAGTGAAATGAAGGGACTGAGAGGTGACGTCAGACCCTGAACAAAACACACACAGCACTGTACGTGAAATGAAGGGACTGAGCGGTGACGTCAGACCCTGAACAAAACATACACAGCACTGCGAGTGAAATGAAGGGACTGAGAGGTGACATCAGACCCTGAACAAAACACACACAGCACTGCGAGTGAAATGAAGGGACTGAGCGGTGACGTCAGACCCTGAACAAAACACACACAGCACTGCGAGTGAAATGAAGGGACTGAGCGGTGATGTCAGACCCTGAACAAAACACACACAGCACTGTGCGTGAAATGAAGGGGCTGAGCCGTGACATCAGACCCTGAACAAAACACACACAGCACTGCGAGTGAAATGAAGGGACTGAGAGGTGACGTCAGACCCTGAACAAAACATACACAGCACTGCGAGTGAAATGAAGGGACTGAGAGGTGACGTCAGACCCTGAACAAAACACACACAGCACTGCGAGTGAAATGAAGGGACTGAGAGGTGACGTCAGACCCTGAACAAAACATACACAGCACTGCGAGTGAAATGAAGGGACTGAGCGGTGATGTCAGACCCTGAACAAAACATACACAGCACTGCGAGTGAAATGAAGGGACTGAGAGATGACGTCAGACCCTGAACAAAACACACACAGCACTGCGAGTGAAATGAAGGGACTGAGAGGTGACGTCAGACCCTGAACAAAACATACACAGCACTGCGAGTGAAATGAAGGGACTGAGAGGTGACGTCAGACCCTGAACAAAACACACACAGCACTGCGAGTGAAATGAAGGGACTGAGAGGTGACGTCAGACCCTGAACAAAACACACACAGCACTGCGAGTGAAATGAAGGGACTGAGAGGTGACGTCAGACCCTGAACAAAACACACACACTGCAAGTGAAATGAAGGGGCTGAGCGGTGACTTCAGACCCAAAGAAACACACACAGCACTGCAAGTGAAATGAAGGGACTGAGCTGCTTTATTACAAATAGAAAGATTTAACAAAAAAGAACCGCACTGAAGAAACAAAACACAACAAGCACTTAACCAAACAAGTATCGTGCTGAGAAAATGCCTGATTACAACACTCACTCAACAATTCATTATAAACACATTGTGTTTTGGGTAGGTTCTAGCATCATTTTAAAAGCTTAATAAATATATCATGAAGTGATGCATACATGGTATTCGTGTATAATACAGCTAACAACTACAAACACAGATGGCATTTCAAACATGTTTATTTATAACCTACAATCTTACATGCTAAACAGACACAAGTAGATGTCAGCATAAGGAAATAAATTCCAACCAATATACACAGATGGCTTACAGGATTTATTTATTTTTTAACCAAGAAAAGATTGTAAAATGCACATTAAAAGAGCTGTATATAGTAAGCTGTGTCAACATATCCCCCCGAATGAGGGGAAATGACTCGTGGGGTAAAATGTTTTATTTTTGTTTTTAATCCATTTTTCACCCGTTATCTAAATAAATGTGCATTCTGCATGATAAAATGCACAATTTTAAAAGAAGTTTCTTTTTTTTTTACACAACCTAGATATTCCCATTATTTTTTATTTCCATTTGGCTGCTGCTTGCTGGTGGGAGAGCCGCTTCCCTGTACACTAGTAGTTTTTTAATCAGTAGACAGGTGAGTTTCGTGTGGCCGATGCAGCTCCACATTATAAATACATAAGCAAAGCAATAGTGTGTAACTTCTTCAGGTACGGTTTCATTGAAATGTGTTGGTTCAGTGAGACCTTAGAGGAAAATTAGATGGAACAGCTGTATTTGTCCCATCTCTAACATATATATATATATATATATATATATTATATATATATATAGATATATATATATATATATATATATATATATATGTGTGTGTGTGTGTGTGTGTGTGTGTGTGTGTGTGTGTGTGTGTGTGTGTGTGTTAAGGTTGAAACCTGGTGGTCTGGTGAGTCTAGTGTTGCCCGGGCCAATCTAGTTTCATCAAGGGCTTCTGGGCGAATCCTGAAGTTCTAGATTGGCCCAGAACTTGAAAAAGATGACTAGGCGAAACCTGTTTTTTCAACAGCTTTCACTGAATTTCGGGGCTATCCTGGGCAAGTCTAGTTTCGTCCAATGCTTCAAAATCGATGCTGGTGTCCTGCCTTTTCTGCACCACCGCAAGCACATTGTTGTCAGAAGTGGAGGCGAGGCAGGTACCCCGAAACGCACTTGGAATTTGGTAGGAGAGAGTGTAGAAATGCAAAACTAGACTCGCTCAGATAATTGGCATAGACAAAACTAGATTGGTCCAGCATCAATGTTGAAGCTTTTGACAAAATTTGATTCGCCCGGGCTAGCTCCAAAATTCAGTGAAAACTGCTGACAAAACAAGTTTCGCCCAGTCGCCTTTTTCAAGTTCTGGGCCAATCTAAATTCGCCTGATTGGACGCAGGCGAGTGCAGAAAAAAAGTGGTAACTTCGGGATTCACCCAGAAGCCCTTGACGAAACTAGATTGGCAATAGTAGATTCGCCAGCCCACCAGGTATCGCTCTTAACATATGTTTATATATACACATATATTCGAGATGTATCTTTTTTTCCTTTGGGTTACAAAACACATAGAGTACCACTACATGTTCTGATAGGCCTGTGTCCCCCCCCCCCCCCCCCCCCCCCCATTGGAAAGATGTCCTAGAATTTGTGAAGGCAAGGAGCAGCCCGTTGATCAGTGGAGGTTATACTGCCACAACTTAATGTTCCTGTTGAGCAGGAGCTGGTGGTTTGAGAAATGAAGCAGGCACACTTCTGACTGTAGAGTTGGCAGGCTTCATGCTGACTGTACTGTCATTGCCTCATGCTAGTGCTGAAGCTGAGTGGGTATGTAGACAAGTAAACTTGGTTAAAACTGACTTGCGCAATCACCTCCTTGACAGCTACTGAATGTGAACTTCAGATGATTCAAGTCACCAATAGTTAAATGTATGAGACTAGTAAAGTGGAGGTAGCTGAAGTAGAGAATGAACACATGGGTATTGCAGAGTGATTGTAAATAATGAATAGATCTGAATAGGTGGCTGAAGTAGAGAATGAACGCATGGGTATTGCAGAGTGATTGTAAATAATGAATAGATCTGAATAGGTGGCTGAAGTAGAGAATGAACGCATGGGTATTGCAGAGTGATTGTAAATAATGAATAGATCTGAATAGGTGGCTGAAGTAGAGAATGAACACATGGGTATTGCAGAGTGATTGTAAATAATGAATAGATCTGAATAGGTGGCTGAAGTAGAGAATGAACGCATGGGTATTGCAGAGTGATTGTAAATAATGAATAGATCTGAATAGGTTTTTCCTGATATTTGCTTTAATATTTTGAGGTGTGTACCAGGTTTACCGTCTACTTTCTTTGCACTTTATTTTGTATTTATAATGATTTAAGACGTGTCGTTTTACTGTTGCACTTTCATTATTTTATATTGATATGTTTTTAAAGTACTTGTGAATGTGTGCAAGGTAATCACAGTGTAATTAGTCAATTAGTCCATTTGTTGGTAGCTAAATACTTTATAAAGCTTGATTTAAGTAGAACGAGTGGAGAGCTGGGAGGACGTTCAGGATAACAAGAAGTTTGTGTGAGCATGGATGCTGGGCTGGGAAGCAGGAGCGGCGGTAGGGTTTTTGAGAAGCTGCTACTTTGTGTGTGGAGTTTATGAACTGTAGTGTACATTGGTGATGGTGTGTATCCACACATAGAAATTGTGGCTCATGGGTTGCCACTGCTGCTACATTCTTAGACTGGCACCGGCTCTGTCTGTAGTGAGAGGGGTAGGGGGAGATCTAGAATGGCTCCTATGTGATAGTTTAGACTGTCAAATGAAAATCCAGTTCCTTTCTTTGCTAGATGTGAGAATGGGATTGTTTAGTCAATGTAATACATGCCAGATGCTCAGTATGTGAACTCCAGTGGAGGTGAGATTGAGGACTGGCAAGGTTTTGTTCTTTGTTTAGTAGGAGCTCTGATTTATTTTGATTTGGGTGCATTTCATTGACCGAGTCGCAACCACATCTCCAATTCACCAGTGTAACTAAATGGATTGTTTTATTTTGTTTACGTGCCCTTCAGTGCTGGAAAAAAGGATCCATTTGATATGTTCTATTTTTGTAAATGTGAAAAGCATATTTGATCTTATAAGTAAAAACATTGTATTACATTAGATTTGCTTTTCAAATAGTTCAATACTGAAGGGCTGAGACTGGTTTAAAACCCAAAAGCTTCTCAAAGGAGAGGCTCTTGTATTAAAATTCCTTTTGTCTTCTCTGGGTTTTTGTTTCAGCACCAGAGTGCTTTCCAGAGAGGAACAATTGAAATGCAAAATACATTTTAAACACTCTTTGGAAAATGATAGCTCATTGATATTTTGCTCATTGAGTTGTTGTTTTTTTATTTATTTTTATTATTATTAAATCTGAAAGCATCAGCATGTTTTATGTCATAACTAGTTGAGGGCTGGGTTGAGTTTTTTTTTTTTTTGTACAAGATTTTCATTTGAAGCTCTTGCATGTTTTTCAGTAGCAGTCATTTTGCAATTGCTACATATACATCAGGAGCATATTTTTGGATAATATATCTCCGGGGGAAGTCACATACTTTTTGAGATGCAAGTGGATGTGATTTTTAACCTTAGTGTCACGCCGGTTAGTTACAGAATGGCAGTCTGTGCCAATGTGATGGAAATAGCAAACCAGGAGTAGTACTCGGGCATGTGCTGGTGGTTCCCAACACAAAAGAGAAGATCGACAAGGAGAAGCAACCCACCGCACAGACAGACTGAGCACGATCATGGAGCATTGCATGCCAACCCACATCCTGACCTCTGCACAAAAACCAGGCTCACTTGGATGAGCAGTTACAGACCTAATGAATTACCTTCATGTGCAGGAATTTCTATAACATGTTTGCACATCATGTTGTGTTCGTACCATCTTTTTGCTACAGAGTTGCACACTTTTCTGTATCCTTAATACGCCAAACAATAATGGGTTTATAGTAGAATCAAATACAAGACATTCAGGGGTACAGAGACAATGGGAAAGCTAAAAAGACTAGACATAGGATGCTGTGAAAACATGATTCACAGCTCTTCAGAAGTGACTGACAGTCCATGCCAAGTGAAAATACCCAAGAAAGAGAGCTGTGAATATGGATGAAGCTCCTAAGCCCAGCGATTAGTGCTAGAAGCTCAGAGATCTGTTGCATGGGAATTGCCAACAACACTTTTGTAATTAGAGGGGAATCTTCACATTTCAGTGGGATTGCCACAAATCTGATCAGAAAATGAAGCTCTGTCTTGCTTTGTTATGCTGAGATAACAAGATAAATCATCTCAGGAACTCGGCATTTCAAAACGTTATGTCCAGATCACAAGATAAAGATCTCAGGATTTTGACATTTCAAACACATTTATTTTTCCCGAGCCACTATAATACTGCACTAACTTAACTAAAAAATAAAACATAGTTTCTACAATCATGCACCGCTTATTACACCAGCCTTACATTAAAATACTTACAGTATAACTAACATTAGTGCTTTTGTTAAGCTGATCTTTTCTGGAAATAACTAAGATTAATCTAGAAATGACTGGGTGTCTCGCTTATTAAAAAATATGAATTTATTGTAAGTAGTTAATGTATACAATGAAACAAAATAATGACCAAAAATGGGTAGAACTAAAGTTGATAATGCTTAAATAAACATCAACTTCTTTGAGCAAGAAGCAACGCTGCACCTGTAGGGCCGTATAGTATAATAACCATGCATACAACTGATGAAACTTCGTGAGCCTGGCAGGATTTTGTAAGTATTACAGATCATTTTGCCATTACATCAAAATCATTTCATAGAACAAACATTCAGAATAAGATAATTTTCTTTTCTTGCTTTTTACAAATCACCCGACAGTTGACTGTGTGTATTCAACATCAAGACTGCATTACACTGTGAGTGGCTTCAGTCTGCATCCATTTTTTAAATATTAATGATTGTGTCATTTACAAGGTAGTAAACGCACAGCATTTTAATGAAAAGATCTTGAGGAATAATATGATTTGATTTTTACAATGATGTGATATTGGATTTCTCAGCAGGGATCACAATCCCATGTGTGAAATAAATAAACGGATGTCTCTGCTGGCTATTAAGATTTAACAAAACACATGTACATTTTGTATTGATTTAAATGTAATTGAATATATTTATTTTCATGTCATCTGGTGTTTCTTTCAAAGGCTAAAGGGAATACTTGAACTGAGGACCTTTTGCTTTGAAGACTTTAGAGACAAGTGCTTAAAACAATGAAACTGAACATTCTGTTAATCGCAAGGTTGGATCGATTAGCCATTCCCTCTAAATGCAATATATGCTACTGTATTTACAAAATATTCACTGGTGTGTGTACTACCAATGCCCCTTCAGCCTCTTGCCAATTGCCAAACATGCAACCCCAAGACAAGCCCCGAGTCCTTGGTCTAGACATACAAGATTAGCTCTGTACATACTCCTACCAGTCAGCCAGACCACTTGCATGGTCTCCCTGATCACCCCCATCAGTTTGTACCTAAAATCCCATTTTAATACAGTGCACTCCATTAGTAAAAATGCCTCTGCACATCAGCAGTTTAAATACAGTATACAAATGTCAATGGTGTGCAATCACTGAGGACAATACACCAAAACAACTGCTAGTGGGTAAGCAGCTTGTTATATGATCAAGATTATGTTTACTCAAGGCTGCAGAATCCTGTTTTACTACAGTATATAGTATATTTTACTACAATATTCAAAACAGTACTTGAGAAGCGATCGTCTCGTGAGGGTGCCTAGTTTAACTGCCATGCGGTGTACGTGTAATGACCTTTGAATTAAAATGACATTACAGTACAGTATTTTACTGTCAGGACTACCACTGCATTTAAGCATCTGTGGTTCGTTTTTTTTCAGTTATGAAGCAAATCTCACAGTTTTTCACTAAATGGAGATGCAAAGCTCTGCAACCCCCTCCCCCCCTCACCGCACCGCTATGCAATCCCCCTTCCTCACATGCATATCACACAGTAACAGCGCTGTACTCAGTATGTATTCAATGAATGTGTATTCACGTTATTCATTTTCACTAACAGAGAACACAAGAAATACCTGCACAATACAGTCACGCCTCTTTCTATTGTCCTGCCGTGTCGACACACATACATACATACACTGCACAACTTGTTTTTTTTTTTCTAGTGGGAGTTGCTGCGGACCAGGAATTATACTGCACATATTCTTTACGTGCCTAATCACGTGAGATGTAATCAAATTCAAAAACAGCTTTATTGGTTGTACACGTCATTGCACTTGATACGGTATTGTATTACATGCAGTCTTTTTGCCCTGAAATGATTCTTATAAGTAGATTGTTTGATTCTTACATGCAGAGTATTTTACCATGGTTAGTATTGGAATGATTTTCTCCCAGTGGTTTGATCACTGTGTGCGGTTGATTCTTATATCAGTGATTCTTATAAACGGAGTGCACTGTATATCCACATTACCACAAGATCACACTGTCTCCTGCTTCCCAGTCTTTATCTCTAACTGCAATACCACACAATGCCACATTCCTGACAAGTCGCCAGTGGAGTACCGCAAGGATCAGTATTAGGTTCTCTGCTCTTCTTAATCTACATTAATGACTTACATTCTAGTATAGTGAGCAAACTTGTTAAATTTGCAGATGACACAAAAATAGGAGTGCATTATAAATACCATACGGGAGATACTGAAATTGAGGAAGGAATCTATAAAAAAGACAAAGGAGTTTGTGTTGACTCAGAAATGCCTTTATCTAGACAATGTGGGGAAGCTATAAAAAAGGCCAACAAAATGCTTGGATATATAGTGAAAAGTGTTTAATTTAAATCAAGGGAAGTCATGTTAAAACTTTACAATGCACTAGTAAGACCTCATCTAGAGTATTGTGTTCCGTTCTGGTTACCTCGCTAAAAAAATTACAGTATATTGCTGCTCTAGAAAGAGTGCAAAGAAGAGCAATCAGAATTATTCTGGGTTTAAAAGGCATGGCATATGCAGACAGGCTAAAAGAATTTAATCTATTCAGTCTTGAACAAAGAAGACTACGCAGCGATCTGATTCAAGCATTCAAATTTCTAAAAGGTACTGAAGGTAAATTTCTAAAGGAATTTTTTTGACCAGACAAAAGAAACAAGGACCAGGGGTCACAAATGGAGATTAGATAAAGGGGCATTCAGAACAGAAAATAGGAGGCACTTTTTTACATAGAGAATTGTGGGAGTCTGGAACCAACTCCCCAGTAATGTTGTTGAAGCTGACACCCTGGGATCCTTCAAGAAGCTGCTTGATGAAATTCTGGGATCAATAAGCTACTAACAACCAAACGAGCAAGATGGGCTGAATGGCCTCCTCTTGTTTGTAAACTTTCTTATGTTCTTGTTCACCACAACTAAGTGCAGTGGCTGAAAGACAGGGTAATCAAGCTAACAACTATCACAGGCAGGAAGTCAAGCAAGCACGCCTGGAAGAGGCTTCACCCTTCGTGACTGTTTGTATAAGATATAGCTGAGCTGGAAGCTATTACTGGTGATGCATTGCAAGTTGTGAAAGTTGTTGTAATTGTCCTGCCTGGAGTGCTCCTGTCAACATAGAGCCCTTGTTGGGAATGAAGGGGTTAATGATTGGAACCTAACCTGCTTCTCAGACTCAACAGTGGCCAGAAAACCCCCCCCCCAAAAAAAAACTGGAGCTAGTTTTATTGATTTTCCTTCTTTTTCAGCTGAGATTACAGAGACTTTTGCAGTGGATTGTGAGCACAAATATGCTTTATCACAGTCTCAGTGGCTCCAGGCTCTGGCTAAAGCTGCTTCCTGTTCCTGCTTCATTAAGCCTCACACTTTGCTGAGCTTGAGATCCATCTAATTAATTCTTTCGCTGCCGATTCAAATGTGTTATCACCTCTCCACCACTGCCTGTGCTGAGGCTCCACACACTTAATCTCTTCCAGGTTTCTCCACGTTAATTATTATTCACACTCATTTTTTTCTTCTTCCTACATATTTGCTCAACGAAAGCTTTCAAAGTGCAAATGTTGACATTCTGTCTCCCTCTCTCTCAGGTTTCACATTAATGGCTATGATGAAGGGTTTTTTTATGCATTTTTAAATTATTAAGCGTGTGCTGTGATGCAGTGTGTAATCTCATAGACCAGGAGTCGGCAACCTTTTTGTGCAAGAGAGCCAGACTGAATGGAAATGTAGAGCATGTGGTCTGCGGAGAGCCAATCATAAGCACACAATGTATGTACTTTAAATTTTTTTTTTTTTTTAAATTGATTATTGTACTTACAATGTGCGTCTTTAATGTGACTTCTGCTGCTACATCATTTTGCTCATTTCGTTGAAGTCTGGTTCAGAGCTGGTCTAGTTTGCTTGTTGATTTTTCATTGGCAGAATTGCAAGCATTTCTTTGCGTACTAAGTTGCCGCATACCGGTGTATATCGCCTGAGAATACATAGTTGTGCAACATCACAAACAGCTGATGACTCATCCGACGCAAACAAAAAATATGTAGCAGAATTAATATTTTCTATTCTCTGCTTGTCAACCTGATCCACCATTTTCACAGCTCGAATGTGAAACTGTTTTTGCAGATAAAGGAATATCTTATATTTGCTGCAAGAGTTTGTCTTTGTTGAGGAATTCTTCAAATAGCTCTTTGGCTATATTAAGCATACTGCTCTTTACATATTCGCCATCATTGAAGTCTTACCTTTGCGAATGATCTCTAAGAGCCTGCGAATCTTGGTGAATTTAAACTTCCTCCTTTCTCGACTATGCCGGTAGTTTACTTTGCCGCTCTTTCATTTTTCTTTGCAGCTTCTCACAGGCCTTTTTCCACGTCTCACCTTCTGGGTATTGTGTGTGTGTGTGTGTGTGTGTGTGTGTGTGTATGCATACAAGAGGAGCCAGTTGCTTTGCTCTGTTGTTTGGAGCTCATTTAGGAAAAGGATTGGGAACAGCAGGTGGTGCTTCCTGTCTCTGCACTAAGATAGCTTTAGCATGGGTGCTGATTGATTTAATTGGTTTAAAAACTGCAATCTTTTGTCCCCTGCCTCTGCTAGTCCCACCACTAGCCTTGGCCGACCCGCTGCAGTTCCACATTATTCCTTGTTGAAGATGGGGCTGTATGTTTTAACTTATTTGACTTATTATCCCCAGCTAGGTATTTAACGTGATATAGGTTGAAATGCCTGTATGTAAATATGAACTTATGCTACATCAAGAGAACCATTTTGAACAATTGGGATCAAATAACACTTTAGATTTTTATTGTGAGTCTCAAAATCAAAAATATAAAGACAGCTGTCTATCCAGCCATACAGTACGTCACGCTTATATTTGTAAATGTTCATATGGTTTGTAATGAATTGGCATCTCGGGCCATTGAATTGAATGGAAAGTCAAGGGCTGGATGTGAACGGCACACCATGCAGTTCGAAGTGGAACGTCTTACAATTCAACGGAAGAGCAAGCTGTGTATCGAGAGGGAAGTGCAGGACTTAGGTTGGTTTCAGTATTATTAACTCACCAGCTGCAAGAAGGAGATTTATTACAGGTTGATGCAGGTCATGGTAATGTTCTTTTTATAACTATAACTAAAAACTCTAATCTTGCCTTCACAGTTGCGGCTGGGCATATGTGTTACATATTTGTTGCAGTTATATTTGTTAAGTCCCTGGGAGAGTCCAGTTCAGAAGCCTGTCTATTTTATAATTAGATTTAGTGCCTTGTTGACGCATAATTGTGTTGAGGTTCCAGCAACTTCGTTCTTTTTTATTTTTTATAAGGACACATTTTTCAATTTTTCACAGGCCTCTCGAACGTGTAGCTGTTCCAAACATATCAATTTGGCCCATCTAAGCTTGTCCGGTTCCTAGTAGCTGATTGTTCTCAAAATGTTGTCAAGTTGGGTCTTAAAGGATCCAAATGATTCTGCATCAGCAACATGTCTAGGTAATCCATTCCATACCCTCACCACTCTTTGTGTGAAGAAGTGTCTCCTTACCTCTGCCCTAAGTCTCTCTCAAGTCTACCTGGTACACATTCTGAAAGACAGCCAGCCCTGGATAGAACTGTAAACTGGACCTCACAGTAAATATAACCCTTCTAAATATATAAAACATACAATAGAGATCATCTTTCTTACAATAGAATTTATTCTAAACACATTTGTAAGCAATTGGGATCCCGCAGTGCTGTTTGTGAAACTGTGAACACAAGCAGTCCGAATCTTTCCAGAGATGTTGGTTTCTGGTGTTCTGTGTAGGTTATCACTGCACCGGGGGGTTCTTGTACTGCTGTGTGCTTGTAAAAGGTTTTAAAAGAGTTTCATAAAACAGCATCACAGACAGACATATTTACAGCAGGAAAACAACTTTATTTGCTTGGCAGTCAAATGGTTAATACAGTACTTAAAATAAATAAATAAATAAATAAATAATAAATAAAATCAATACATTTAAAACAAAATGTTGAAGTGTTTTGAAAAATATATTCCAAATGCTCTTTGAAAACAGTCACCAAAGATTTTATGAATACAAAACTTTTCTGAAAATGATTTATGTAAAGGCCCAGCTTGTTTAAAGTTAGGTTATTGGATTTTTATGATGTGCATAAATTTATTTATTTTTTAAGTGTATTTAATAAATACCTTTATATTTATTTTTTTTAAATGTCACATTGTTTAGATCTGTTTATATACGGTATACATGTTTTTTTTGTCATTATTGGATTTGTTGTGTCTTTGTTTCAGATAGGAAAATAATGAACTGAATATATTTGACAATATATTCTGCTATAATATATTTGCTTTTTTTCATGATTGCAAAGCCCCAATACATTGATCACACTGTTACACACTTAAGGATATTCAGCACAGCTGCTTTGTCTCATAATATTATAGCTAATCAGATGTTTATCTTAATAATATGGTGGGAGGTGTCGCACTAATGAATTGGCATTTCATCTCATTATATTGAATGGAAAGGCAAGGGCTGGACTCAAACCGCGAACCATACAATTCAAAGATTAACTCTTTACCCTTCAACTAGAGAACAAGCTCTGTAGTCAAGAACTTTGTACGGGTCTTATGCTGATGTTAGCATCATTATCGGCAAGAGGAGATTAATTATAGTCTCCCAACGCTTAATCAAAGCTCATCCTTGAGTGTAAACACACATGCACGTCCACCTCGACTCAGGGAGTTTCAACATTTAGCTTGTAACCTCGACCACTCACTGTCTCCTAGGATTCGGAGTGACGTTACAGAATCGCATGTCTCACAAGCCAGCATACATGCTATAGCTATAATGGGAAGAACACGGATATTTCATTACCTGTTTCAACCACATGGGTCAGGACTCTTCCTACAGGGCGCCACTGTCATTCATTTGCATCTCGGCCGATTAAGGCAAGGGAACCATACTGTTCAATAACAAACACCTGCCATTCAACTAAAGAGCAAGCTCGGTAGTGGAGAGGCACTGTAAACACAGGTCTTACAGTGACACTGTTATTATAACTCGTCAGCCGCTAGGATTCATTACAACATAATGCTGATGTCATTGCAGCGTCACAAAATGCACCTACATGTATTTAGGTTTGAGGGCTTTAGGTAATATTGAACCCAGACACATTATAAAAGTTTATGGATTTTCAGGCTCTGGAAAAGCAATGTAACATATTTTGTTCAATCATAATTTTCTGTATCATTCAAAATAATAAAAATGTTACATTAAGCAATAACATTTTTTAAACCAGATAATACACTTTTTACTTTTTTTTTTTTTTTTTTTTTTTTTTGTCCCAGGACCATATATTTCTAGTATTTTCAGTTTACAGGTAATCACAGTTTAAGCACTCACACACAGAGATCAGGCCTAATTAACATACCCTAATTACACAAAAAGCAACCTTGCATACATTGTGAACGTTGAATAACTACGCTGTTGACTGAGCACCCGGCTCCCAAAACCCAGAGGCCCAATCATTGCTCTGGGACCTTTTTTCATTAAGAATTCTACTTGTCAATATTCAGATAAAATGTTGCTTAACAACAGTCTCATTTATTCATTTGTCATGGGGTTCATGTACATGCTCTGCTGCCCAAGCATAGGCACACCTTGGTGAAACAAAGGCAGGAGACTGGTCTCGAGGATGAACATGTCCAGATTCGGACTTTGGGACACAGGTCAGTCGAGACACCCAGCAGATTAAGGCAGGTGAGCAGTCATGGTCCACAATTCTCCAAAAGCAGCAAATAAAAATAAAAAATATTTTTAAGTTATAGGAGCGGTCATCTCGTACAGTTTGGCTCCTGGGTTCAAATAATTTCTTTTATAGTAAGAGACACCCTGCAAACGATGTATTAACTTATTCTAAGAACTGCTACAGTATTACGTTTATAATTGTGCCATGTGTTTCTATGCACAATGTTCTATGCACAGGATGACAGCTATAAACAACATATGATGTAATGACATTTTGACAAATCCTTCAGTGATTGGTTTATTTTCTCATATGTGATTTATAACTGAACTAAAATAAGTGTCTACAGTATGGCATGCAAATTGCACATAAGAAGGCAGTTTTATATCCATGAAAAACCATTGCCTGGATTGGCTAAGTTCCATATTAGAAATGTAGCAGTAAAGCAGCCATTGGAATGGTATGTCAGTGTGCCTTTCTCTCCTGGACCCCAAGTCAGCATAATGTATCTGCAGCAGACAGTGCCTTCTCCTTCCCCGTGCCAAGCATTCACTCTCTGCGCAACAGATTCTGAAGCTTCCCTTCCAACGAGCCTCAGCAATCATTAAAAAGAAAAGCCTTCCAAGAAAGCGAAATGAGCGGCACTCAGGGAAAGCGTGCAGATGAGTTTTTAATTGCCCTCATCTGCCTCTCCAGCACAAACAGATCGATGTCCACCTGCATAGCCACTGTGTGTTCCAGCTCCTTTCTCTCAGCTGCTCACTCTCTGCAGCCCCAATCTGCGACTCATTTTCCACACTATTAATTACCCACCTGTCTCCCTGCAAAGTGCTTCACTGCGGCCAGCACAGGAACCCCTTCCAAACACGTTCCTGATCAAGTTTAGAAAAGAAAACCAATTAAACCAGAGGATGCTTGGACCTTGCTAGAAATGTCTACAGCTGCTGCTTTGCTTTTGACCAGATGGAAAAATGAACATAAAGTATAATATGTCATACTTGGTCACCTGAAAAGCTTGATTATTGGAAGAGATTTATTCATTATTACTGGCAGTAAAGAAACTGAGTTTAGGTAACATACCTTAACATTTCACTAATATTGTTGAAGAAGACCGTTTTTGTCTTCCCTAAAACATGTTCCTGTGATACTATACAATATGTATTTGGTCCTAAGAAAAAGCAAGTTACTCCATCTAAAGTACCATTTAATTGTGGCACGGCTCCCTATTTCTTTTGATGGCAATTTTATTCTTCACATGATGGTGTATCTGGGCAGAGGCCGGACATAACTGGTGATCTGTTAGCCTTGACTTACCTGCAAGGGTCTAACACAGCACTCCTCATTAGACCAGGAACTGGGGAATTACCAGTATAAAATGTTCCCATATTAAAGGCATAGCAAAGTGTAATAAAACACAGTGAAAGGGTGGTAAGGATTAATAAGCATTGTAAAGCACAGACTGGAATTGTAAAGCATATTAATAAACATGGCAAATGCATGGTACAACCATGGAAAAAGCATGGTGAAAGGAAAAAAATACCCCATAGAAATACCATGGGAAACATATATCAGGGTATCTTAGATTCTACATGGCCCTTTTATTACAACTGCATTATTAAAATATCAAGATCCAACCTGAGAAACATTTGAAGAGCAATTGTTGAGGCTGTGTTGCAATTTGTTCTGTATACTCTGCTGTTGCTGGCCTTAGATTCCTGCATTGGTTACTAGCAATGTTTTGCATTTACTACTTGCTTTATAAAAGTTTAAAATGTTTGCAGTTTTTCCATGCTTTTCCCATGGTTATTCAGTATTATGCATTTACCATCATTTTCTCCAGGTCTGCCATGTTTATAATTATGTTTTAGCATGCCTCATTATTCTTTACAATGGTTGCCTGTGCTTTATCATGCTTTTACTGTGCTTTATTACACCTTGCTATGCTTTTACTATGGGAGACCTTTATAAGGGGTTTAAGGCCTGGTTTCTTTTTAACCTAGCTGTACAGCTTCTTTGCATTTCTGGAGCACCCTGGGATTCTTGCACATAAAGGACGCAGCCATTAATGTAATTGGAAAGCTAAGGTGGCTTCTATTCTGGGAACACATTTTTTCCACCTCTGAGCTTGCCTGCAAGTCTTAAACAAACACACAGGAACGTCAATAACACAGTGGCCTCGGAGGGCTGCAGTTGCGTTTAGTATATTTTTAGAGTTGAATTCTCAATATTACCTGCAGCAATCTCACCTTCTTCCCCTTCAACTATAAGGTGTCATGCCTGTGTGCGTGTGTGCATGTCTGTAGGAGTCTTGTCTTTCAGGGCATTTCTGTTTGGCAGGTTTGATGATGTGTGGGCGAGTGCATCTGTATTAAAACGGTTTAAAATTTTCATGGAATATGGTAAGGGTCATGCTTCATTTTAAAGAATTACTTGGTAGAGGGGAGTGAAGTGGAGGGCTGAAATTATACAGTTATCTGAAGTGATGTATTTTTTATTCTTGTTTAGACAATCCTTATCATTTTCTGCTCTACTCATCACATCCTGATGTCTTTTTTTTTTTAACTCAGAAGATTAAAGCAGCTGTGTTGCCTCAATGCAGCTTTCAAACATGTCTTCACACCAGAATATAACCATTAGCCTGTCCACCTGCAACGCTCTGCCCTTAGTGACTGTAAAAAAACACATCAGTAAGAAATATCTCACACTGTAGAACAAATGCAATATTTCTTACATCCCCAAGGAATCTAGGATCCTTACAATCTTAACCTTTTCTGGGATTGAAACATATGACAAAGTAAAATCATTCCTTCGGGAGATAAGTCAAAAAGCATAAGCCAGAAAATGAAGCTCGGAGATTTTTCTGGAATGTAGCCTTAGATCTGCATCTCGTGCTATCTGAATAATGTTTGGTCCGTCTGTGTCCGGTTAGTGATGATCAGGTTTTGAGCAGTTTGCTTGCTGGCTGTTGAGAAGAGAAGGTTTCAAATGCTGCATGCCAGAGATGCGTGTGTACGTGTGGTTGGACACAAATAATAAAATAAATCAATACATAAATAAGTAAAAAGACAAACAAAGTAGAGGCCATCCTCTTTATCTCAAAATATACTTAGGGATTGATTTGTTCAACTCATATCCTGCCAGGTTGGGCAACAGCAGAATTTAACTGTAGCCTTTTACAGCACAGGGAAACCTTGGATTCCATCAAGGCCCAGGATATCATCAAGGCCCAGGATAACCCTAGATAAATAGTCAATGCAATATAGGGGGACTCCCTGGTTAAAACCTAGATGTGGCTTATCCTGGCAGGGGTTAAGCTAATCACATAGCAATTAATAAAGAAGAAAGATTTAGAATTCCTTGTCAGCATTCATTAAATTTATGGTTAATTTGTTAAACTGTCCCATCTAGATTTTAAAATTCAGTAATCCTACAAAGTAAACAAACATTAAAAATAACTGACCAATGGCAGTCGGTCTAGAAAGTGCTGCTCTAGTAGGATCTCCACCCTCAGTACCAACATTCCCTCCTTCCTGGCTCCACTGAACAGCTTTCATGTTTACCTTGCACAGTCCAATTCAAATTATGATCAGTTTGCAAGAATCTCTAGACAGATTGGTTAAATAAAAGGGACAGTGTGTATCAACATTCCCCCAGAGAGCTCTGGCCATATTGATTAGTTAGCAGCTTACATTTCATCTGAGTTCTTAAAAGCCAAGAAAGGAGATTCACAAAAATCTATAGAACAAACTCAGAGGCTGCATCGAGATCCACAGCTCTGCTGTCAGCTTGTGAATTCATCTAGAAGATTAAAGTTGTTTCTACCATAAATGGCAGACAGCATGAGTTAAAAATGAGTGGAGCATATGACTGCATCCTCATACTAGGTATCTTTTCATCTGGAAATGTCATCTGACTTTAATTTTATGGACAATTTGACAGTCTTGCAACCATTTGTTTATGTTATTGTCCAATATGCCTAGCACTACATGCAGTACATTTCATGAGACATCGTTTACTTGGTGCGTAAAAAGTCTTTCTTTATACTCCATTGTCCCCGGTCAGTACAGCATTCATGCATTTTACAGCAGTCTGGGATATTTGGAAGGCGACAGTGGGTCCAATTAACTCTGCCCTTTTTCTCCCACAACTCATTTGCAGCTAGTTTGTAAATGCTTTGTGGAATTTTAAAGCAACCATATTATCAATGGACCTGTGGGAAGAAAAAAAACACAACAGTCGCATCACTGCATAGATACATATTTTAAGGGAATTTAAATAAGATGGTTTTATGCAACCATGCCCACTGTTCACTGTTGCGGAAGATACATTCAGTTTCCTATTTTATTTTATTGATATAACCAGGATAAAGTACCTTTGAGAAATGCATCCCATTTTCACGGAGGTTTCTCATAAATAAAAGAAGAAAGTTACAAGACCGAAAAACACCAAATTGCATTTGAAATACAAAAACAAAACAAAAACAAAAACAAAAAAAAAAAAAAATATATATATATATATATATATATATATATACACACACACACACACACACACACACACACACACACACACACGCACACACACATACAAACATAATATTTATCAGTAGGAGGGGAAGAGGAATGCGTCTTCATGTCAAGGCATTGCCCATAGTGTCAGGCCAAAACAGGACTCTTATTCAGGGCACTTTGTTCTAAATAAAGAAGCAGAACAGTATGTCCCTGTAACAGGGAGAGATCTGTGCTGACTCTGCTGGCGTGTTCACGGGCTGAAGGAAGAGGGCGGCAGTCGCCCAACAGCCACCTGTGAGTCATGGCAATGACACGGGGAGGTGGGAAAGGGTGTGTGTGGACTTTCCCCCTCTCTGAATGGCTGGGAGGCGGGTCTTGGGTGATTGTTGGTCCTATAAAATAACGCGCTGTTGTTTCCTCAGGTCTGCCCACTTAGACGCACCAAGAGTGCGGAAGCTTTGATTCAGGACCGGGAATCAGCCGGGAGAAAATAAACTCACAGCGAGAAAGAGAGAGAGCGGGGAACCCTTGGGCAGACCCCGGCGTATTGTAAAAGAGCAGGCTAGATAGCCGACAGAGTAGGACGGTGATCCGGGTCGTGCGGGTAGCGGCGACCGGGATAACGCTGCCGAGTGCAGCACCTTTTTTATTTGTAGTTTTATTACCGTTTTATTTTCCCTTGTTCTTTTCGCCTTCTGTTTTCATTATTATTTCTTTGAGCACCTGCGAGTGCATTTGCTGTTCGTGTACCAGCTGTGGTATTTCTGTGGTGCTGTCTATCATCGTTGATAGGCAGCCCACGGTCAACTGTGCCCTCTGCCGGAGAGAAATAAGAACCGGTCTAAAATAAAACTGGGCACCTGTGTGGTGTTTCCAAATACACCTGTCTGTCTCCTGGTCAGTGAATTACCCACACCCCTTCCACAGTCCCTCTTTATGAACACTCAGAAAGTGGATGTTTTTGTTTGTTTGTTTGTTGGTTGGTTGGTTTGTTTGTTGTCTTGCACTTGTAGGGTCACAGCACAGCTTTCGGTGTTTCTTTCTTCCAACTTCTGAGAAGTGTACTGTAGTCTCAAATGGGTAACATGCTCTGAATAGCTTTCTGGTCTCAAAAGTACCCAGTAATGTGAAAATAGAGAATTCTTGCATGACTTCCCCTCCATCTGTCTACTGAAGAGCAAGCCAAAGGGACACGTGACCACAATATGGCTGCCGTGTCTGGTCACAGGTCAAAGTGAAGGTTATTGTTTTGTGTAACACTGACAAAAAATGTGTTACTGCTGTGCAGATATGATGCGGAAAAATTGATTCACACCTTTATTGCTACTATGCTTGATTATTGTAATGCGCTTCTATCTGGAGTCTGCATGAGAGTTTTAAACAAGTTGCAATACGTGTAGAATTCTGCTGCTCATGTTTTAACCATACAGTATCTCGGGAACATATAACACCTGTGCTTTTTAAATTACATTGGCTCCCAATATGATACAGGGTGGACTTTAAGATCATGCTCCTCACGTACAAGTCGCTCCATGGCACTGCACCAGGATATCTGCGCGTCTTGCTTCATGTATACTCTCCTGATGTACTCTCCGGTCTTCTAACTCTGGTTATCTTCAACCACCTAAAACTAAGCTTTGGTCCACGAGAGACAGAGCCTCCTGCAGTGCTGCTCCACATCTCTGGAATGCACTGCCCAGCTTTATAAGAGACTCAGAGACTTTCACAAAACAGTTGAAACAAAAGCCACTTTAAAAACACTTTAAAAAGGTTTGTTGTACAAAGGCTGTGTGCTATCCTCCTCAGGAAGTTTACAAACTAAGATTCAGCAGAAAGGACTGCCCCATATACACACTACGTCACCAGAGCTATATAAATAGACAGGGAACCTACCCTTCTGTTGTGTTTGATTCATTCACATCCCTGCGCCTCCACCTTGTAGCTACCTCTTGGTACTATCTATTATCATTAGTCTATCTAATATCGAATATGCTTGTGTTAATTAATAGCTTTGTGATGGGATTACACAAAGGAATGTTAGCCCCCACCCTCAAGCACTCTTCTTGGGCTTCAGAGAAGAGGTCAGGGATTTGTGTTGAAGGGTAAAGAGTAGCTTGGTACGAGTATGACATATCAATGTTGTCTTAATGTATTCTTCAGATTCACTTTGCAGATCATATCAGTGTTGTCTTAATGTATTCTTATTTAGATTCACTTTGCGGATCATATCAGTGTTGTCATAATGTATTCTTCAGATTCACTTTGAGGATCATTTCAGTCATTACATCTTGGTGACTTATTAAAAGCTTATTAAAGTGGGTTCAATAGAACTCTTCGAATCGTGTCTCATTTCCAAGGACAGCTGGTACATCAGAGTGTAACCATGTACCTGCCCCAGTGCAACATAATGTATTTCTTATTAATGAATTTCTTTCCTTTACGAGAGGTTATATATGATTCTGACAGATCTTTTGTCCACACAGTGATATTACACACCCAAACATACCAGCGGGGTACAGAGGATAGTTATGCTAATTAAAACATTAACAGTTAAAGTCTAAATGAAAAGTGGCTTGCCATTTACATTTTTTAAGACCTGGCTTCCAGTATCAGAGTAATAATAATAATCATAATAATAATAATAATAATAATAGGTTGATAAGAGACCATCTTTAACAGAAAAACAGTCAAAAAAGCATCACAAAGCATAGCTGAACCAGTTTAAGTCGTGTTGCAATCTGCCACTGGGATAGACTTGAACATGATTTCAAATCAGACGTTTCCATCAGTGCAGATCAAGATCAAATCGATTTCAATTCAGACACATTTAGGATTGTGGGCTGGCAGAACTCTTCCTGCTGCCAGTGAAAGTTACCTAATGAGTGTCTAATGCAAAGAATGAGAGAGCGGGGTTTTAAATACAGCACTGCAGAAAATAAAACGCTGATGCTTGAGGCAGTGGATATATAATACTTTCTGAGGAATACTGGAGCTTGGTGAATTATTTCATTTATAAATAGCAGTTACAAAACATGATGCATACAGTAGGGTTACATATGACTCCATGTACACTGAGTTAGTCTTGCAGTGAAAGGTACCTGAGACAGGTCAAATGCATTGGAATACACTGCAATGTCTGTTAAAAATCCTGTGCTGTCCCAAAGTGTCTTAGTGTATTGGAGTCATATGGTAACCTTACACACAAGTGACTTTGGCTTTTCTTTAATGTTCTGGTTATAGAGATGGGTTGTAGATTGTAGACTGCACATGGAACTGCCTGTAGTGCCAGTATGATATTCGAACAAGGTTGAGTTTTACAGGCTGGTTTCATGGTGCAGATAGAAATTTGGCATGATACAACATGGATTTGACCCGTGGAGCTGGGGCTGGCATGTACACTGCTGGTAAAAAGTTTTAGAACACCTCCATTTTTCCAGTTTTTATTGAAATTTACGCAGTTTAATGTCTCAATGTACTCTCAAATTAAAGCATAGAACAAATAAACAGTTGGAGATAAAAAAAGAAATCATGGAATTGTTTTGTTTAACAAAATGTAATCTAAATTTTTGACTCATCAAAGTAGCCACCTTTTGCAGATATAACAGCCGAACACACTCGTGGCATTCTTTCTACAGTGGAATTCAAAATATTGTTTGGAAAGTTCTTCCCAACACTATAGCAGAAGTTCCCACAAATGTGTTGCACTTGTAGGTTGCTTTGCTTTCATCCTTCTGTCCAGTTCATCCCAAACCAGCTCGATGGGGTTTAAGTCTGGAGACTGTGCTGGCCATTCCATGATTTGAAGCCTACGGTCTTGTTCTTTTCTTCTAAGGTAGTTCTGACATAGCCTGGCGGTATGTTTTGGGTCGTTATCTGGCTGTGGGATGAACCCCTGACATACTAGGCGTATACCAGATGTTATTGCATGGCGCTGCAAAATGCTGTGGTAGCCGTTTTGGTTCAGGGTGCCACTCACTCTGTGCAAGTCGCCGACTCTGGATCCAGCAAAAGAGCCCCAGACCATCACGCTTCCTCCTCCATGTTTGACAGTTGGTGTCACACACTGAGGAACCATCCTTTCGCTTACTCGACGGTGTACAAAAACCTTGCATGATGAACCAAAGATTTCATATTTTGATTCATCGGTCCGTAAGAGTTATAGGGTTATAATGGTCTGTCTTCCTTTGTTAATTGCCCTTTTCTTGCCATTATGATAGCAATATACTACTTCCTGCAGTACAATACTGTCCAAATAATGCTTAAGAGGGTGTAGTAACACAGTCTGTTCCAACACTGCTTTTATACAGACAGAGGGTTTGTAAGTAATCAACAAAAGTTGGGATACCTGTATGAATTGTTAGCATCAACTTTCAAAGCTTAATTTAGTTCCATTGCTGCAGAACAGCTGTAAGTTGTTAACCCATTACTTGTTCCCTGAAAAAGTCCTTTTTGCATAACTCTGAAATGTACATTATTTTTCAGTTTTTGGTAACCAAAACTTTTTTTTTTAACCTCTGGCTGTTTACCGCTCACCTTTGTACCATTTCAGATTATTCACTGGACTTGAACTGCTTAAATTTCAATAAAATCTGGAAAAATGGGGGAGTTCTAAAACTTTTGACCGGTAGTGTAGGTTGAGAGAAAGGGTCTTTAGCCTGATGGAAAGCCCTGACATCTATTCAGAAAGAGATTTGCAATGACAGCGAATACAAGCCTTTTGTCTCGGACTTCTGCAATCTGCAAGAAGCAAGAAATGTCGGGAAATGAAATGTGTTACTTTAAACCTCTATCCTGACTGGTAAACCTACAAATTAAAAAGAAAGAAAGAAAAAACAGACGGGGTGACATTAATTGCTCCTAGATCGATAAGTCTGTAATTACTTTGTGACAAATAGCTAGCTTCGAGACGGGGGGGGAAAGGGATCTGATTTCAAGAGGAAATATTTACTTTGTACCGACCCTCGCAGCGGCAGCCAGCAGCTTTTTGACAGCATGTCTGTTGCATTTTTAACAGCATGTCTGTTAGTTAAGAGTGTGAGAATGTGTTGCTGGTGTGTTAGTTGTGCTCATGTGTTAAAGTGTATGTGTACTGTGTCTTTGTTTATTTATTTGTATATGCATGCAGCCAGTGTTGTGTGTATGTGTATGTGTATTTGTTTCTGCTAGTCTGAATTGTAAATTAGTGCATTTTTTTCCTTTCTGAAAAAAGAAATTGCTAATGGCAATTGGGACTAAATAGCTTTGAGAATCTGTAATGTGAAAACAACTTCAGCGTACTCTGTCCAGCAAATATGAGGTTTGTATCTCAGATCATTCTGAAGTATTAAGCAGGTGAAGTAGGTGTGGTGGTGCTGACTGCCATCGAATGCAATAAACAGTAGCATTGTGACAATTTACAAATGTTATATATAAGACGAACTAAACTGAATTTACAAATATTAGATATGAGAATAATTAAACTGAATTTACAAATATTAGATATGAGAATAACTAAACTGAATTTACAAATTTTAGATATAAGAAAGAAACTAAACTGAATTTACAAATATTATATATGAAAATAACTAAACTGAAAAGATGACCACAGGCAGCCCAAAAAACAGAACAGGATTTGTTTCATGTGTATTTTTATTTTAGTTTTTTTGGATGATACCCATAATCAGTCTTGTCCATGTATAATCTGAAGTTAATATCATGATCATCTGGAAACCAAAAAGATCTATGACCTCAATGTGAGAGCCACATTTAAGGCCAAACAAAATGTGAGAATATAAGCTAATGATGCAGTAAAAAAAAAAAAAAAAAAAAAGATGCTCACTCCTTCAAATATTTCCATGTATCGTGCGTTAGGCTCAGGATTTGTGATGCAAAGCTGAAGTCCTTTTTTCAGTCCTTTAATGTATTTATAAAGAACAACACTGCCCCCTGCCTCTCATTACCAGCTGACACTAAAAAGTCTCGGTTCTGTTTAGTACTGAAACACAAATGTCATTTACAGATCAGACATCTGTGCTAAATACCAAATAAGGATCTGAATTGAATTCCTGTCTGGTACAGTGGGCACCATTAGCGCATTACCTACCCCCCACAACAGACACCCCACTGCAGAATCAGACTATTGTCACTGCAATGTGTTCAATTACTACAGCAACATCTACATACCATGTGGGAGGGAACTGAATCATAGAGATAAAAAAAAAGATCTTAAAACATTGCAAACAAAAGTGGTAATAATATAATGACACCACAAGGGCGGCGGTAATTAGAAGTACTGCGGTTATTGAAAGGCAAAGTTTGGTACTGCACATTAAGCTCATCATCAAAGGACAAGCTACTTTATAACAAGAAAAAACCTATAAATTCAATAAATCCATCATAAAAAATAATAAAAAAGTAAAAATCGACAGCAGTGTGGTATTGCAACATTATTCATTACACTCAGCATACGTGGCTGATCAATAATACCGCTGTCAGTACTGTAAATACAGTCTAATCGTAAATCTCGAAAAACTACTCACTTCTAAATCTTTTGTAGTAATTTTTGTATTACTTTCGTATAAATACATGTTAATTTTGATTCATATGTTGTTTTTTACTGACTTTATGTGAACGAAAAGACACACATTTGCCCATTTTCCCATTGGAAATAGTGATATTTTGAAATATCACTGTCCTGGTCACAAAAGCAAAGTTTGTGGGGAATATAGCCATTTTCTATACTTTTGAGGCATAAGCAATTAGGACATAACACTTACTACCCAGGAACAAAAAAAAAAAAAAATTTTGTTACATGGTGTTATCGATCTAGAGAGAGAGAGAGAGAGCGCGAGAGAGCCCAAACAGCACTTGGCACTGAACGATTCTGTATGTAAACTACCCACGGTAACGATATAAAATATAAAACAGAAAATAAGATTCTATGGTCTGATGAGACCAAAATAGAGCTTTTTGGCCTCAATGCTAAGCATTGTTTGGCGCAAGCCTAACACCACATATCATCCTGAGAACACCATCCCTACCGTGAAGCATGGTGATGGCAGTGTCATGCTATGAGGATGCTTCTCTGAATCAGGGCCTGGAAAGCTTGTGAAGATAGAGGGCAAAATGGATGCAGCAAAGTACAGAGAAATCCTGGAGGAAAACCTGCTGAAGACTGCAAGAGACCTGGGACTTGGGAGAAGATTCATCTTCCAGCAGGACAATGACCCCAAACATACAGCCAAAGCCACACTGGAGTGGCTTAAAAACAAAAAGGTCAATGTCCTGGAGTGGCCCAGTCAAAGCCCGGACTTCAATACAATTGAGAATATGTGGAAAGAGTTGAAAATTGCTGTTCACCAAAGGTCCCCATCCAACTTGATGGAGCTTGAGCAATTTTGCAGAGAAGAATGTACAAAAATTGTAGTGTCCAGATGTGCAAAGCTGGTAGAGACTTATTCAAATAGATTCATGGTTGTAATTACTGCCAAAGGTGCCTCTACCAAATATTGACTCAAGGGGGTGAATACTTATGCATGCAATTATTTTCTGTTTTGTATTTTTAATTAATTTAGAACAATTTGTAGATTTTAATTTTCACTTTGACATTATGGACTTTTTTGGGTTGATCAGTGGCAAAAACTCCTAATTAAATCCATTTTGATTCCATGTTGTAACACAATCAAATGTGGAAAAGTCCAAGGGGGGTGAATACTTTTGAGAGCCACTGTAAATGAATGATCTGCAGATTCGGAGGAAGAGGATGTGAGTTTGTTTTGTGGCTTAATTGTCTGTCTATTGTCTTTTAAAAATTAAATAGTCATTTGTTTTGGCATGTTGTCCGCCGCACTACTACTAATTAGTCTGCAAGTTTGCTTAAAAAGCTGCACATTTTAAATAAATCTGCACCAACTGCCTCACAAGCTGTCACTCAAACGCAGCTTGCACGTGATTCATTGTGTGAGAGGAAGATCCCACCCCAACATAGCATCGCAGTGACTACTTTGCTTTGATCGGCTAAATCCTGCGACATTACCTCTATAGCCTATTTGTCCTAAACTTGAGTGCCCACTTTTATATATTTACCAATACTTAATTTGCCCACACAGGACTACCTGTGGTTACGCCCCTGACAGGCCCTACATTACTTTTGCAGAAGTTGGCTGGGAAATTATGCAAAAAACAGGAGAGTCCCAGCAAGTAAGGGAGAGTTGACATGTGTGTTGTTTTGACCACCAGTATGATCAGCTAGTTCAGAATGCTGCTACCAGGATCCTTACCAGATGTAAAAAATGTGATCACATCACCCCCCATCTTGCCCAGCTGCACTGGCTACCTGTAAAGTTCAGGATTATGTTCAAAGCTCTCCTGCTCACCTACAATGTCCTTCATCACATAGGTTCGGGTACCTCCTCAACCTGCTGACCCGCTATATCCCTGCCCTCAAGCTGAGGTCCTCCGACTCTGGCCTGCTTGTTTATCCCCAAGCAAAAGTGCACCACACTTGGACAACGCTCGTTTAGCTTCATGGCTCCAACTCTTTGGAACTCTCTTCCAGCTTTGGTTCATGATGCTCCGACCATAGCTCGCTTTAAATCAACTCTCAAAACCCACCTGTTCTCTCATGCTTTCCATGCTCCTTAAGCCTGATATCGGCTATTAGCTGCTGCTACTGTTTCACGTGTTGTTACTATCATGTATCCTGCACTTTCCACTGTATTCATTGTACTATTTCATGTATCCTGCACTTTCCACTGTATTCATTGTACTATTTCATGTATTCTGCACTTTCCACTGTATTCATTGTACTATTTCATGTATTCTGCACTTTCCACTGTATTCATTGTACTATTTCATGAATCCTACACTTTCCACTGTATTCATTGTACTATTTCATGTATTCTGCACTTTCCACTGTATTCATTGTACTATTTCATGTATCCTGCACTTTCCACTGTATTCATTGTACTATTTCATGTATCCTGCACTTTCCACTGTATTCATTGTACTATTTCATGTATCCTGCACTTTCCACTGTATTCATTATACTATTTCATGTATTCTGCACTTTCCACTGTATTCATTGTACTATTTCATGTATTCTGCACTTTCCACTGTATTCATTGTACTATTTCATGTATTCTGCACTTTCCACTGTATTTGAAGTATTATGGATTTTTTTGTATTTACTGAATCTTATAAAGTGCTTTGTGATAGTGTTCCACTACGAAAGGCGCTATATAAAATAAAGATTGATTGATTGACTGATTGATTGATGGCGTGTAGCCTGCTGGGGTCACATGACCTCAAACCCTCAGTTGGATTGTTTACATCACGTGGGTCTGTTCATTGTCTTCAGCATTATTCAAATGCTGGGGACAAAGCAGAATGTACAGATCAGTACCAAACAGTACATTTCTAATAAGATAGTGGAAATCGTTTAAGGAACTCATGTGTATCAAAGAAAATATTAAAGGAGGGCTGGTGCTTCTTGGAGTGGTGTGCTTTGTATATAAAGAGCCTCATAAAGGTGCTGTTTTAAACACAGAGTTTGAGAAATGAATCCTTTTTCATCATGCTTTGGTATTTTAATTTTAAAATGTGTTCTGTCTTCTGAAGCGAAGCAGCTTTGGTAAAAGTGCACAAAGTGATTTGTTTTTGTTTTTGTTCTGTAGTTTTAAAAGAGATTAACGTAATATAAATTACCAAACAGAAAAACCCCAAGAGTGAAGCAGAGATTTCAGCTTGATTTCTGAAAAGCAGTTCCTAATGTGTAGCAAAACAGTGTTGATAATAACATTAAGATGGATTTTTAAATTTTATTTTACTTGATCCTTATACTGTGTTATTCTCGTTCAATACATTAATACTTCATGGTGCTGGACACTCCAGTGGGATAAAACTCTTTCATTTATTTAGCTCAGCATTGACTCATTTTAATACTTTTGTGTTGTTGCTGTTTTGGTTTCACGGCACGCAACACAGAATTAAAGAGACCAGTGAGGTCAATGCTAGAGAGATTGTAGGGGGTGCAAGTCATCACTACGGTTTGTGCACTAATGACTGTCATTACCAGCATTAGTAGCAGCAGTGTTATTATTACTGAATAGATCATTTTTTATTTGACTTCATTACCATACATGTTGCATGAAGTTCACTTATGTTTGTAGTTAGCATTTGGTTCTATTTGTTTCACCTACCCCTTTGATAGTGGCTTGTTACCTCCATGCAGATCTGTAATGATCATCTGAATGAAGTCAGACGGTTAATCTGAAAATAACTTCTTAACTTGTCCCCTTGGTTTACAAAAGAACCTGCATACTTGTGTTTATTATTTGTGCTGGAGAATAATTGCTAGCCATAGCCCTTAACCCCACTTAATTGTTAACCAAATTATTAATTTCTTTATTTATGTATTTTTTTTATTATTTCTGTATCCTGTTGCCATTTTTAGGTGCGGTGCACACCTCGTTGGCTTACTCTGAGGAAAAGTCTTTAAAAAACAAAACAAAAAGTCAAATGTAAGCATCAAGTGGAGGTCAAACTCTCGTTAGTAACGAGCAGCAGAGGACTGGGGCGTGTGACTAGTTAAGCCCTTAGTCAACACCCTGTGTCACTGCTGTGTGCTGTGCCAGAGGCTTGCACTGGGGACCTCAGGGAACAGACTGATTGCACAGCAGCCCTAAATCAAATCACCTGTCACGGTGGCTTTGACATGGAGTTCGTTTTGTTTTACGCATCCATTAACCTTGAACCACACAGATTTATTTTTGTGTGCTGATCCAGCCCGACCTTTGTGGATGTCTCCTCTGCAATCTGGGCTTTTTGATTTGTTTGTTTGTTTTTTTGTCTGTTTCCCCACCAAAAAAAAAAAGTTTCAGCTGCCGTGGGGAATTACGCAGTCGTGTTGTTGTTGTTGTTGTTGTTGTTGTTGTTTGTGTTGTAGTTTTTGTTGTTGTAGTTATTTAAGCGATAGTGCTCGTTGATGAAGGCTCTACTCTGTGTTAGTTGTTGTTGTTCCTCTCTGTTAGTTGACTGCAACGGCAGTTATCAAGAGGGCACTATCATTATTAGAAAACAAATTTTCTCATTATTTTTTCAAAAAATACTTTTACCTTGAACTTGTAATGATTAGTCGGGTACCCTTATTAAACAATGAACTTTTTCACTTGTTGGGGCTGCTTGTCATTTATCTGAACAGTGCCAGATATCTGAATGGAGCAATATTGCTGACCTGTCCGTGTCTCGCTTTGTTGTTGTTGAAAGATGCTGTGTCTACGCTCCAGTCAAGCTGACAGGCAATTGCAGGTAGAGAATTTGGTTGCTTTTGTTTATGCAAAATATTGATTGGCTGGTTTTGGTGGATAATAAAAGTCATTTGAACCAACTGTGTCTTTGTTTAGTATTTACTGTCTGTGGCGGGGTGCCGCACCCCTGTGTGTAGTTTTTGTGTTTTATGTTGTATGTGGGTGTGTTATTGTTGTCTGTGGCGTGTTGTTGTTGGTGCATATATATTGGTGCACGGGGTATAAATGGGGCATGTAGTAGAAGTGGTTGAAAATGTATATTTGTATTTAGGCACAGGGATTGCACAGGGCACTTCATGTGTAGATAAAATGTATATTAGTATGAGGACACAGGGATTGCACAAATTAGTTCACGTGCTGGGGTATATAGAGGCACAAATTACTCACTCAGGGTTGGTGTGTTCAGAGAGAAAGAATGGGAGAGAGTCGGGAGAGAACAAAACTAAAAAATAGCAATTGCTATTGGTGCTGGAGGACCAGCACAATACTTGTTGTGGGGTTAGTTCAGTGGGTTTTGTTTGTCTGTTTATTTTGGCCAATGTGTCATTTTGTTTGTTCTGTGTTTTGTTTTGTGTTGAAATCTTTTATTTATAATAAAGTGGTGCAACAGCACACTCACTGTGTAATAGTTACACTCACTGTCTATCTACTTCCAGGCCTGACATCACTCACCAGTCCTGTCTGTCTACTTCCAGGCCTGACATCACTCACCTGTCCTGTTTGTCTACTTCCAGGCCTGACATCACTCACCTGTCCTGTTTGTCTACTTCCTGACCTGACATAAGCACCAGTCCTGTCTGTCTACTTCCTAGCCTGACATCACTCACCAGTCCTGTCTGTCTACTTCCTGGCCTGACATCACTCACCTGTCCTGTCTATCTACTTCCTGGCCTGACATCAGCACCAGTCCTGTCTGTCTACTTCCTGGCCTGACATCAGCACCAGTCTTGTCTGTCTACTTCCTGGCCTGACATCACTCACCTGTCCTGTCTGTCTACTTCCTGGCCTGACATCACTCACCTGTCCTGTCTGTCTACTTCCTGGCATGACATCAGCACCAGTCCTGTCTGTCTACTTCCTGACCTGACATCAGCACCAGTCATATCTTTCTACTTCCTGGCCTGACATCAGCACTAGTCCTGTCTGTTTACTTTCTGACCTGACACCATCACCAGTCCTGTCTGTCTACATGACCTGACATCACACACCAGTCCTGTCTGTCTACTTCCTAACTTGACATCAGCACCAGCCAGCCTGTTTGCACTGTCCAATAGATGTGAACTACGCTTAAAAACACAGCATGGCAAAATGAAAAAGCCAGTACTTGAGTGGATTGATTTTAAACTGGATTCACAGGTGATGAGGTGACGTTCCAGCTGGCATCTATTGTGTATTAATACCTGCTATAGCTGGAATCTGATTGGCTGATGATACATAATTAATTATATTAAGGAATATATGCCCAATCAGAATTAGGGTGGTGGCATGGTCAATATAAAGTGCAACTATGGTGGTACAATAAATCTTGATTTAAATCAGGCCATTTTTATACAGAAAGTGAATAAACAACAAAGCAACTGTAGAAAGCCATATGCTTTCAAACAAACGGGCCAACAGCAGGAGGTAAGGGTGCATGCTGACAATAATTCCTTCCTATCATTTTGATAAAGGTTAATGGACTATGCACAAGGAAAAGCTATCTTTTTAAATTATGCTTCCCTGCCCCACAAATGTAGATGTCCACATACCCTCACACAAAAAAAAAAATCTGCCCAAGGTAATATACAAAAACTCATTATGCATTGGTGTTGGTGATCTTTATAAATCAGTAACATAGCAAAACACAATCAAAAAGCAAGGGTCTGGGCAAGAACACTAAAACCATTGTACAACTGCACAATGCATCCCTGTCTCTCAGCCTGTAAGATCATTATAGATCTGATTGGTAAATGAGGCTGGAGAAGCAATCATGGTAGAGGATGAAAATCCCTTGGCTCCAATAGTCTTTTGGGTTGATCTGAATCTCTCTGACCTTGCTAGTTGGAAGTTACCCTAGCTGAGATAAATCTGTCAGGGCAGCAATTTACTTAAAGCAGGAAACCCAGACTCCCCCTCCACTTCATTCTTGCAGTAGCAGTAGTGTTTGGCCTGGTTAAAGCAGCATTTCCTTCATCTCCCAAATGGGACAAAGGCTCAAATGACACCCTGTATGGTCCTACTATAAAAACATGTCAAACTGTTTTGGAACAGGTGATACAGTAACTGAAAGGGGTGTTTGCTTGGGTCCTATTTTGAAGCTAGTACAAAGGAAGCACAGGAAACATTTCAGACAGCAATTCAATCATTTAAATGATACAGAACTAGCATAGGGTTTTTCACAAACAGCAACAGCT